>NC_135427.1:4727445-5027445 GCF_051991245.1 Festucalex cinctus
GGTCGTTTTTTTGTCAGGAAAAAAAGCCTTACTATACATGGTCGTTTTTTATGTCGAGGAAAAAAAAAGCCTTACTATACATGGTCGTTTTTTTGTCAGAAGAAAAAAGCCTTACTATACATGGTCGTTTTTTTGTCGAGAAAAAAAAGCCTTACTTATACATGGTCGTTTTTTTGTCGGAAAAAAAGCCTTACTATACATGGTCGTTTTTTTGTCGAGAAAAAAAGCCTTACTATACATGGTCGTTTTTTTGTCGGAAAAAAAACTTACTATACATGGTCGTTTTTTTGTCGAGAAAAAAAAGCCTTACTATACATGGTCGTTTTTTTGTCGAAAAAAAAGCCTTACTATACATGGTCGTTTTTTTGTCGAAAAAAAAGCCTTACTATACATGGTCGTTTTTTTGTCGAGAAAAAAAAGCCTTACTATACATGGTCGTTTTTTTGTCGGAAAAAAAAGCCTTACTATACATGGTCGTTTTTTTGTCGAGAAAAAAAAGCCTTACTATACATGGTCGTTTTTTTGTCGGAAAAAAAAGCCTTACTATACATGGTCGTTTTTTTGTCGGAAAAAAAAGCCTTACTATACATGGTCGTTTTTTGTCGGAAAAAAAAGCCTTACTATACATGGTCGTTTTTTTGTCGGAAAAAAAAGCCTTACTATACATGGTCGTTTTTTTGTCGAAAAAAAAGCCTTACTATACATGGTCGTTTTTTTGTCGGAAAAAAAAGCCTTACTATACATGGTCGTTTTTTTGTCGGAAAAAAAAGCCTTACTATACATGGTCGTTTTTTTGTCGGAAAAAAAAGCCTTACTATACATGGTCGTTTTTTGTCGGAAAAAAAAAGCCTTACTATACATGGTCGTTTTTTTGTCGAGAAAAAAAGCCTTACTATACATGGTCGTTTTTTGTCGGGAAAAAAAGCCTTACTATACATGGTCGTTTTTTTGTCGGAAAAAAAAGCCTTACTATACATGGTCGTTTTTTTGTCGGAAAAAAAAGCCTTACTATACATGGTCGTTTTTTGTCGGAAAAAAAAGCCTTACTATACATGGTCGTTTTTTTGTCGGAAAAAAAAGCCTTACTATACATGGTCGTTTTTTTTGTCGGAAAAAAAGCCTTACTATACATGGTCGTTTTTTTGTCGAGAAAAAAAAGCCTTACTATACATGGTCGTTTTTTTGTCGGAAAAAAAAGCCTTACTATACATGGTCGTTTTTTTGTCGGAAAAAAAAGCCTTACTATACATGGTCGTTTTTTTGTCGGAAAAAAAGCCTTACTATACATGGTCGTTTTTTGTCGGAAAAAAAAGCCTTACTATACATGGTCGTTTTTTTGTCGGAAAAAAAGCCTTACTATACATGGTCGTTTTTTTGTCGAAAAAAAAGCCTTACTATACATGGTCGTTTTTTTGTCGGAAAAAAAGCCTTACTATACATGGTCGTTTTTTTGTCGGAAAAAAAAGCCTTACTATACATGGTCGTTTTTTTGTCGAGAAAAAAAAGCCTTACTATACATGGTCGTTTTTTTGTCGGAAAAAAAGCCTTACTATACATGGTCGTTTTTTTGTCGGAAAAAAAGCCTTACTATACATGGTCGTTTTTTTGTCGGAAAAAAAGCCTTACTATACATGGTCGTTTTTTTGTCGGAAAAAAAAGCCTTACTATACATGGTCGTTTTTTTGTCGGAAAAAAAAGCCTTACTATACATGGTCGTTTTTGTCGGAAAAAAAAGCCTTACTATACATGGTCGTTTTTTTGTCGGAAAAAAAGCCTTACTATACATGGTCGTTTTTTTGTCGGAAAAAAAAGCCTTACTATACATGGTCGTTTTTTTGTCGGAAAAAAGCCTTACTATACATGTCGTTTTTTTGTCAGGAAAAAAAGCCTTACTATACATGGTCGTTTTTTTGTCGGAAAAAAAAGCCTTACTATACATGGTCGTTTTTTTGTCGAAAAAAAAGCCTTACTATACATGGTCGTTTTTTTGTCGGAAAAAAAAGCCTTACTATACATGGTCGTTTTTTGTCGGAAAAAAAGCCTTACTATACATGGTCGTTTTTTTGTCGAAAAAAAAAGCCTTACTATACATGGTCGTTTTTTTGTCGGAAAAAAGCCTCACTATACATGTCGTTTTTTTGTCAGAAAAAAAAGCCTTACTATACATGGTCGTTTTTTTGTCGGAAAAAAAGCCTTACTATACATGGTCGTTTTTTTGTCGAGAAAAAAAGCCTTACTATACATGGTCATTTTTTTGTCGGAAAAAAAGCCTTACTATACATGGTCGTTTTTTTGTCGGAAAAAAAGCCTTACTATACATGGTCGTTTTTTTGTCGAGAAAAAAAAGCCTTACTATACATGGTCGTTTTTTTGTCGGAAAAAAAGCCTTACTATACATGGTCGTTTTTTTGTCGGAAAAAAAAAGCCTTACTATACATGGTCGTTTTTTTGTCGGAAAAAAAGCTTACTATACATGGTCGTTTTTTTGTCGGAAAAAAAGCCTTACTATACATGGTCGTTTTTTTGTCGGAAAAAAAAGCCTTACTATACATGGTCGTTTTTTTGTCGGAAAAAAAAGCCTTACTATACATGGTCGTTTTTTTGTCAGAAAAAAAAGCCTTACTATACATGGTCGTTTTTTTGTCGGAAAAAAAAGCCTTACTATACATGGTCGTTTTTTGTCGAAAAAAAAGCCTTACTATACATGGTCGTTTTTTTGTCGGAAAAAAAGCCTTACTATACATGGTCGTTTTTTTGTCGAGAAAAAAAAGCCTTACTATACATGGTCGTTTTTTGTCGAAAAAAAAGCCTTACTATACATGGTCGTTTTTTTGTCGGAAAAAAAAGCCTTACTATACATGGTCGTTTTTTGTCGGAAAAAAAAAGCCTTACTATACATGGTCGTTTTTTTGTCGAGAAAAAAAAGCCTTACTATACATGGTCGTTTTTTGTCGGAAAAAAAAGCCTTACTATACATGGTCGTTTTTTTGTCGGAAAAAAAAAGCCTTACTATACATGGTCGTTTTTTTTGTCGGAAAAAAAAGCCTTACTATACATGGTCGTTTTTTTGTCGAGAAAAAAAAGCCTTACTATACATGGTCGTTTTTTGTCGGAAAAAAAGCCTTACTATACATGGTCGTTTTTTTGTCGGAAAAAAAAGCCTTACTATACATGGTCGTTTTTTTTGTCGGAAAAAAAAAAGCCTTACTATACATGGTCGTTTTTTTGTCGGAAAAAAAAGCCTTACTATACATGGTCGTTTTTTTGTCGGAAAAAAAAGCCTTACTATACATGGTCGTTTTTTGTCGGAAAAAAAGCCTTACTATACATGGTCGTTTTTTGTCGGAAAAAAAAGCCTTACTATACATGGTCGTTTTTTTGTCAGAAAAAAAAGCCTTACTATACATGGTCGTTTTTTTGTCGGAAAAAAAAGCCTTACTATACATGGTCGTTTTTTTGTCGAGAAAAAAAAGCCTTACTATACATGGTCGTTTTTTGTCGGGAAAAAAAGCCTTACTATACATGGTCGTTTTTTTGTCGAAAAAAAAAGCCTTACTATACATGGTCGTTTTTTTGTCGGAAAAAAAGCCTTACTATACATGGTCGTTTTTTTGTCGGAAAAAAAAGCCTTACTATACATGGTCGTTTTTTTGTCGAGAAAAAAAAGCCTTACTATACATGGTCGTTTTTTTGTCGGAAAAAAAAGCCTTACTATACATGGTCGTTTTTTTGTCGGAAAAAAAAGCCTTACTATACATGGTCGTTTTTTGTCGGAAAAAAAAGCCTTACTATACATGGTCTTTTTTTGTCGGAAAAAAAAGCCTTACTATACATGGTCGTTTTTTTGTCGGAAAAAAAAGCCTTACTATACATGGTCGTTTTTTTGTCGAGAAAAAAAAGCCTTACTATACATGGTCGTTTTTTGTCGGGAAAAAAAGCCTTACTATACATGGTCGTTTTTTTGTCGAGAAAAAAAAGCCTTACTATACATGGTCGTTTTTTGTCGGGAAAAAAAAGCCTTACTATACATGGTCGTTTTTTTGTCGAAAAAAAAAGCCTTACTATACATGGTCGTTTTTTTGTCGGAAAAAAAAGCCTTACTATACATGGTCGTTTTTTTGTCGGAAAAAAAGCCTTACTATACATGGTCGTTTTTTTGTCGAGAAAAAAAAGCCTTACTATACATGGTCGTTTTTGGTCGGAAAAAAAGCCTTACTATACATGGTCGTTTTTTGTCGGAAAAAAAAAAGCCTTACTATACATGGTCGTTTTTTTGTCGGAAAAAAAAGCCTTACTATACATGGTCGTTTTTTTGTCGAGAAAAAAAAGCCTTACTATACATGGTCGTTTTTTGTCGGGAAAAAAAGCCTTACTATACATGGTCGTTTTTTTGTCGGAAAAAAAAAGCCTTACTATACATGGTCGTTTTTTGTCGGAAAAAAAAAGCCTGACTATACATGGTCGTTTTTTTGTCGGAAAAAAAAGCCTTACTATACATGGTCGTTTTTTTGTCGGAAAAAAAAGCCTTACTATACATGGTCGTTTTTTTGTCGGAAAAAAAGCCTTACTATACATGGTCGTTTTTTTGTCGGAAAAAAAAGCCTTACTATACGTGGTCGTTTTTTTTTCGGAAAAAAAAGCCTTACTATACGTGGTCGTTTTTTTGTCGGAAAAAAAAGCCTTACTATACATGGTCGTTTTTTTGTCGAGAAAAAAAAGCCTTACTATACATGGTCGTTTTTTTGTCGGAAAAAAAAGCCTTACTATACATGGTCGTTTTTTTGTCGGAAAAAAAAGCCTTACTATACATGGTCGTTTTTTTGTCGGAAAAAAAAGCCTTACTATACATGGTCTTTTTTGTCGGAAAAAAAAGCCTTACTATACATGGTCGTTTTTTTGTCGGAAAAAAAAGCCTTACTATACATGGTCGTTTTTTTGTCGGAAAAAAAAGCCTTACTATACATGGTCGTTTTTTGTCGGGAAAAAAAGCCTTACTATACATGGTCGTTTTTTTGTCGAGAAAAAAAGCCTTACTATACATGGTCGTTTTTTGTCGGGAAAAAAAGCCTTACTATACATGGTCGTTTTTTTGTCGAAAAAAAAGCCTTACTATACATGGTCGTTTTTTTGTCGGAAAAAAAAGCCTTACTATACATGGTCGTTTTTTTGTCGGAAAAAAAAGCCTTACTATACATGGTCGTTTTTTTGTCGAGAAAAAAAAGCCTTACTATACATGGTCGTTTTTGGTCGGGAAAAAAAGCCTTACTATACATGGTCGTTTTTTTGTCGGAAAAAAAAAAGCCTTACTATACATGGTCGTTTTTTTGTCGGAAAAAAAAAGCCTTACTATACATGGTCGTTTTTTTGTCGAGAAAAAAAAGCCTTACTATACATGGTCGTTTTTTGTCGGGAAAAAAAGCCTTACTATACATGGTCGTTTTTTTGTCGGAAAAAAAAAGCCTTACTATACATGGTCGTTTTTTTGTCGGAAAAAAAAGCCTTACTATACATGGTCGTTTTTTTGTCGGAAAAAAAAGCCTTACTATACATGGTCGTTTTTTTGTCGGAAAAAAAAGCCTTACTATACATGGTCGTTTTTTTGTCAGAAAAAAAAGCCTTACTATACATGGTCGTTTTTTGTCGGAAAAAAAAGCCTTACTATACATGGTCGTTTTTTTGTCGGAAAAAAAGCCTTACTATACATGGTCGTTTTTTGTCGAGAAAAAAAGCCTTACTATACATGGTCGTTTTTTGTCGGGAAAAAAAGCCTTACTATACATGGTCGTTTTTTTGTCGAAAAAAAAGCCTTACTATACATGGTCGTTTTTTTGTCGGAAAAAAAAGCCTTACTATACATGGTCGTTTTTTTGTCGGAAAAAAAAGCCTTACTATACATGGTCGTTTTTTTGTCGAGAAAAAAAAGCCTTACTATACATGGTCGTTTTTTGTCGGGAAAAAAAGCCTTACTATACATGGTCGTTTTTTTGTCGGAAAAAAAAAGCCTTACTATACATGGTCGTTTTTTTGTCGGAAAAAAAAGCCTTACTATACATGGTCGTTTTTTTGTCGGAAAAAAAAGCCTTACTATACATGGTCGTTTTTTTGTCGGAAAAAAAAGCCTTACTATACATGGTCGTTTTTTGTCGGAAAAAAAAGCCTTACTATACATGGTCGTTTTTTTGTCGGAAAAAAAAGCCTTACTATACATGGTCGTTTTTTTGTCGGAAAAAAAGCCTTACTATACATGGTCGTTTTTTTGTCGAGAAAAAAAAGCCTTACTATACATGGTCGTTTTTTGTCGGGAAAAAAAGCCTTACTATACATGGTCGTTTTTTGTCGAAAAAAAAGCCTTACTATACATGGTCGTTTTTTTGTCGGAAAAAAAAGCCTTACTATACATGGTCGTTTTTTTGTCGGAAAAAAAAGCCTTACTATACATGGTCGTTTTTTTGTCGAGAAAAAAAAGCCTTACTATACATGGTCGTTTTTTTGTCGGAAAAAAAGCCTTACTATACATGGTCGTTTTTTTGTCGAAAAAAAAGCCTTACTATACATGGTCGTTTTTTTGTCGGGAAAAAAAAGCCTTACTATACATGGTCGTTTTTTTGTCAGAAAAAAAAGCCTTACTATACATGGTCGTTTTTTTGTCGGAAAAAAAAGCCTTACTATACATGGTCGTTTTTTTGTCGGAAAAAAAAGCCTTACTATACATGGTCGTTTTTTGTCGGAAAAAAGCCTTACTATACATGGTCGTTTTTTGTCGAAAAAAAAAGCCTTACTATACATGGTCGTTTTTTTGTCGGAAAAAAAAGCCTTACTATACATGGTCGTTTTTTTGTCGGAAAAAAAAGCCTTACTATACATGGTCGTTTTTTTGTCGAGAAAAAAAAGCCTTACTATACATGGTCGTTTTTTTGTCGGAAAAAAAAGCCTTACTATACATGGTCGTTTTTTTGTCGGAAAAAAAAGCCTTACTATACATGGTCGTTTTTTTGTCGGAAAAAAAAGCCTTACTATACATGGTCTTTTTTTGTCGGAAAAAAAAGCCTTACTATACATGGTCGTTTTTTTGTCGGAAAAAAAAGCCTTACTATACATGGTCGTTTTTTTGTCGGAAAAAAAAAGCCTTACTATACATGGTCGTTTTTTGTCGGGAAAAAAAGCCTTACTATACATGGTCGTTTTTTTGTCGAAAAAAAAAGCCTTACTATACATGGTCGTTTTTTTGTCGGAAAAAAAAGCCTTACTATACATGGTCGTTTTTTTGTCGGAAAAAAAAGCCTTACTATACATGGTCGTTTTTTTGTCGAGAAAAAAAAGCCTTACTATACATGGTCGTTTTTTTGTCGGAAAAAAAAGCCTTACTATACATGGTCGTTTTTTTGTCGGAAAAAAAAGCCTTACTATACATGGTCGTTTTTTTGTCGGAAAAAAAAGCCTTACTATACATGGTCTTTTTTTGTCGGAAAAAAAAGCCTTACTATACATGGTCGTTTTTTTGTCGGAAAAAAAAGCCTTACTATACATGGTCGTTTTTTTGTCGGAAAAAAAAGCCTTACTATATACATGGTCGTTTTTTGTCGGGAAAAAAAGCCTTACTATACATGGTCGTTTTTTTGTCGAAAAAAAAAGCCTTACTATACATGGTCGTTTTTTTGTCGGAAAAAAAAGCCTTACTATACATGGTCGTTTTTTTGTCGGAAAAAAAAGCCTTACTATACATGGTCGTTTTTTTGTCGAGAAAAAAAAGCCTTACTATACATGGTCGTTTTTTTGTCGGAAAAAAAAGCCTTACTATACATGGTCGTTTTTTTGTCGGAAAAAAAAGCCTTACTATACATGGTCGTTTTTTTGTCGGAAAAAAAAGCCTTACTATACATGGTCGTTTTTTTGTCGGAAAAAAAAGCCTTACTATACATGGTCGTTTTTTTGTCGGAAAAAAAAGCCTTACTATACATGGTCGTTTTTTTGTCGGAAAAAAAAGCCTTACTATACATGGTCGTTTTTTTGACGAGAAAAAAAAGCCTTACTATACATGGTCGTTTTTTTGTCGGAAAAAAAGCCTTACTATACATGGTCGTTTTTTTGTCAGAAAAAAAAGCCTTACTATACATGGTCGTTTTTTTGTCGGAAAAAAAAAGCCTTACTATACATGGTCGTTTTTTTGTCAGAAAAAAAAGCCTTACTATACGTGGTCGTTTTTTTGTCTGAAAAAAAAGGCCTTACTATACATGGTCGTTTTTTTGTCGAAAAAAAAAGCCTTACTATACATGGTCGTTTTTTTGTCGGAAAAAAAAGCCTTACTATACATGGTCGTTTTTTTGTCAGAAAAAAAGCCTTACTATACATGGTCGTTTTTTTGTCAGAAAAAAAAGCCTTACTATACATGGTCGTTTTTTTGTCGGAAAAAAAAGCCTTACTATACATGGTCGTTTTTTTTTTTTTAAAAAAGCCTTACTATACATGGTCGTTTTTTTGTCAGAAAAAAAAGCCTTACTATACATGGTCGTTTTTTTGTCGGAAAAAAAAGCCTTACTATACATGGTCGTTTTTTTGTCAGAAAAAAAAGCCTTACTATACATGGTCGTTTTTTTGTCGGAAAAAAAAGCCTTACTATACATGGTCGTTTTTTTGTCAGAAAAAAAAGCCTTACTATACATGGTCGTTTTTTTGTCGGAAAAAAAAGCCTTACTATACATGGTCGTTTTTTTGTCGAAAAAAAAGCCTTACTATACATGGTCGTTTTTTTGTCGGAAAAAAAAGCCTTACTATACATGGTCGTTTTTTTGTCGGAAAAAAAAGCCTTACTATACATGGTCGTTTTTTTGTCAGAAAAAAAAGCCTTACTATACATGGTCGTTTTTTTTGTCGGAAAAAAAAGCCTTACTATACATGGTCGTTTTTTTGTCAGAAAAAAAAGCCTTACTATACATGGTCGTGTTTTTTGTCGGAAAAAAAAGCCTTACTATACATGGTCGTTTTTTTGTCGGAAAAAAAAGCCTTACTATACATGGTCGTTTTTTTGACGAGAAAAAAAAGCCTTACTATACATGGTCGTTTTTTGTCGGGAAAAAAAGCCTTACTATACATGGTCGTTTTTTTGTCGAAAAAAAAAGCCTTACTATACATGGTCGATTTTTTGTCGGAAAAAAAAGCCTTACTATACATGGTCGTTTTTTTGTCGGAAAAAAAAGCCTTACTATACATGGTCGTTTTTTTGTCGGAAAAAAAAGCCTTACTATACATGGTCGTTTTTTTGTCAGAAAAAAAAGCCTTACTATACATGGTCGTTTTTTTGTCGGAAAAAAAAGCCTTACTATACATGGTCGTTTTTTTGTCAGAAAAAAAAAGCCTTACTATACATGGTCGTTTTCTTGTCGGAAAAAAAAGCCTTACTATACATGGTCGTTTTTTTGTCGAAAAAAAAAGCCTTACTATACATGGTCGTTTTTTTGTCGAGAAAAAAAAGCCTTACAATACATGGTCGTTTTTTTGTCAGAAAAAAAAGCCTTACTATACATGGTCGTTTTTTTTGTCGGAAAAAAAAGCCTTACTATACATGGTCGTTTTTTTGTCAGAAAAAAAAGCCTTACTATACATGGTCGTGTTTTTTGTCGGAAAAAAAAGCCTTACTATACATGGTCGTTTTTTTGTCGGAAAAAAAAGCCTTACTATACATGGTCGTTTTTTTGACGAGAAAAAAAAGCCTTACTATACATGGTCGTTTTTTGTCGGGAAAAAAAGCCTTACTATACATGGTCGTTTTTTTGTCGAAAAAAAAAGCCTTACTATACATGGTCGTTTTTTTGTCGGAAAAAAAAGCCTTACTATACATGGTCGTTTTTTTGTCGGAAAAAAAAGCCTTACTATACATGGTCGTTTTTTTGTCGAAAAAAAAAGCCTTACTATACATGGTCGTTTTTTTGTCAGAAAAAAAAGCCTTACTATACATGGTCGTTTTTTTGTCGGAAAAAAAAGCCTTACTATACATGGTCGTTTTTTTGTCAGAAAAAAAAGCCTTACTATACATGGTCGTTTTTTTGTCGGAAAAAAAAGCCTTACTATACATGGTCGTTTTTTTGTCGAAAAAAAAAGCCTTACTATACATGGTCGTTTTTTTTTCGAGAAAAAAAGCCTTACTATACATGGTTGTTTTTTGTCGGGAAAAAAAGCCTTACTATACATGGTCGTTTTTTTGTCGAAAAAAAAAGCCTTACTATACATGGTCGTTTTTTTGTCGGAAAAAAAAGCCTTACTATACATGGTCGTTTTTTTGTCGGAAAAAAAAGCCTTACTATACATGGTCGTTTTTTTGTCTGAAAAAAAAGCCTTACTATACATGGTCGTTTTTTTGTCGGAAAAAAAAGCCTTACTATACATGGTCGTTTTTTTGTCGAGAAAAAAAAGCCTTACTATACATGGTCGTTTTTTGTCGGGAAAAAAAGCCTTACTATACATGGTCGTTTTTTTGACGGAAAAAAAAAGCCTTACTATACATGGTCGTTTTTTTGTCGGAAAAAAAAGCCTTACTATACATGGTCGTTTTTTTGTCGAGAAAAAAAAGCCTTACTATACATGGTCGTTTTTTTGTCGAGAAAAAAAAGCCTTACTATACATGGTCGTTTTTTGTCGGGAAAAAAAGCCTTACTATACATGGTCGTTTTTTTGTCGGAAAAAAAAAGCCTTACTATACATGGTCGTTTTTTTGTCGGGAAAAAAAAGCCTTACTATACATGGTCGTTTTTTTGTCAGAAAAAAAAGCCTTACTATACATGGTCGTTTTTTTGTCGGAAAAAAAAGCCTTACTATACATGGTCGTTTTTTTGTCGAGAAAAAAAAGCCTTACTATACATGGTCGTTTTTTGTCGGGAAAAAAAGCCTTACTATACATGGTCGTTTTTTTGTCGGAAAAAAAAGCCTTACTATACATGGTCGTTTTTTTGTCGGAAAAAAAAGCCTTACTATACATGGTCGTTTTTTTTGTCTGAAAAAAAAGCCTTACTATACATGGTCGTTTTTTTGTCGGAAAAAAAAGCCTTACTATACATGGTCGTTTTTGTGTCGGAAAAAAAAGCCTTACTATACATGGTCGTTTTTTTGTCGGAAAAAAAAGCCTTACTATACATGGTCGTTTTTTTGTCGGAAAAAAAAGCTTTACTATACATGGTCGTTTTTTTGTCGGAAAAAAAAGCCTTACTATACATGGTCGTTTTTTTGTCAGAAAAAAAAGCCTTACTATACATGGTCGTTTTTTTGTCGGAAAAAAAAGCCTTACTATGCATGGTCGTTTTTTTGTCAGAAAAAAAGCCTTACTATACATGGTCGTTTTTTTGTCGGAAAAAAAAAGCCTTACTATACATGGTCGTTTTTTTGTCTGAAAAAAAAGCCTTACTATACATGGTCGTTTTTTTGTCTGAAAAAAAAAGCCTTACTATACATGGTCGTTTTTTTGTCGAAAAAAAAAGCCTTACTATACATGGTCGTTTTTTTGTCGGAAAAAAAAGCCTTACTATACATGGTCGTTTTTTTGTCGGAAAAAAAAGCCTTACTATACATGGTCGTTTTTTTGTCGGAAAAAAAAGCCTTACTATACATGGTCGTTTTTTTGTCGGAAAAAAAAGCCTTACTATACATGGTCGTTTTTTTGTCGGAAAAAAAAGCCTTACTATACATGATCGTTTTTTTGTCGGAAAAAAAAGCCTTACTATACATGGTCGTTTTTTTGTCGGAAAAAAAAGCCTTACTATACATGGTCGTTTTTTTGTCAGAAAAAAAAGCCTTACTATACATGGTCGTGTTTTTTGTCGGAAAAAAAGCCTTACTATACATGGTCGTGTTTTTTGTCAGAAAAAAAAGCCTTACTATACATGGTCGTGTTTTTTGTCGGAAAAAAAAGCCTTACTATACATGGTCGTTTTTTTGTCGGAAAAAAAAGCCTTACTATACATGGTCGTTTTTTTGACGAGAAAAAAAAGCCTTACTATACATGGTCGTTTTTTGTCGGGAAAAAAAGCCTTACTATACATGGTCGTTTTTTTGTCGAAAAAAAAAGCCTTACTATACATGGTCGTTTTTTTGTCGGAAAAAAAAGCCTTACTATACATGGTCGTTTTTTTGTCGGAAAAAAAAGCCTTACTATACATGGTCGTTTTTTTGTCAGAAAAAAAAGCCTTACTATACATGGTCGTTTTTTTGTCAGAAAAAAAAGCCTTACGATACATGGTCGTTTTTTTGTCGGAAAAAAAAGCCTTACTATACATGGTCGTTTTTTTGTCAGAAAAAAAAGCCTTACTATACATGGTCGTTTTTTTGTCGGAAAAAAAAGCCTTACTATACATGGTCGTTTTTTTGTCGAAAAAAAAAGCCTTACTATACATGGTCGTTTTTTTGTCGAGAAAAAAAAGCCTTACTATACATGGTCGTTTTTTGTCGGGAAAAAAAGCCTTACTATACATGGTCGTTTTTTTGTCGAAAAAAAAAGCCTTACTATACATGGTCGTTTTTTTGTCGGAAAAAAAAGCCTTACTATACATGGTCGTTTTTTTGTCGGAAAAAAAGCGCCTTACTATACATGGTCGTTTTTTTGTCGGAAAAAAAAGCCTTACTATACATGGTCGTTTTTTGTGTCGGAAAAAAAAGCCTTACTATACATGGTCGTTTTTTTGTCAGGAAAAAAAAGCCTTACTATACATGGTCGTTTTTTTGTCGGGAAAAAAAGCCTTACTATACATGGTCGTTTTTTTGTCGGAAAAAAAAGCCTTACTATACATGGTCGTTTTTTTGTCGGAAAAAAAAGCCTTACTATACATGGTCGTTTTTTTGTCGAGAAAAAAAAGCCTTACTATACATGGTCGTTTTTTGTCGGGAAAAAAAGCCTTACTATACATGGTCGTTTTTTTGTCGGAAAAAAAAAGCCTTACTATACATGGTCGTTTTTTTGTCGGGAAAAAAAAGCCTTACTATACATGGTCGTTTTTTTGTCAGAAAAAAAGCCTTACTATACATGGTCGTTTTTTTGTCGAGAAAAAAAAGCCTTACTATACATGGTCGTTTTTTGTCGGGAAAAAAAGCCTTACTATACATGGTCGTTTTTGTGTCGGAAAAAAAAGCCTTACTATACATGGTCGTTTTTTTGTCAGGAAAAAAAAGCCTTACTATACATGGTCGTTTTTTGTCGGGAAAAAAAGCCTTACTATACATGGTCGTTTTTTTGTCGGAAAAAAAAAGCCTTACTATACATGGTCGTTTTTTTGTCGGAAAAAAAAGCCTTACTATACATGGTCGTTTTTTTGTCGGAAAAAAAAAGCCTTACTATACATGGTCGTTTTTTTGTCGGAAAAAAAAGACTTACTATACATGGTCGTTTTTTTGTCAGAAAAAAAAGCCTTACTATACATGGTCGTTTTTTTGTCGGAAAAAAAAGCCTTACTATACATGGTCGTTTTTTTGTCGGAAAAAAAAGCCTTACTATACATGGTCGTTTTTTTGTCAGAAAAAAAAGCCTTACTATACATGGTCGTTTTTTGTCGGGAAAAAAAGCCTTACTATACATGGTCGTTTTTTGTCGGGAAAAAAAGCCTTACTATACATGGTCGTTTTTTTGTCGAGAAAAAAAAGCCTTACTATACATGGTCGTTTTTTGTCGGGAAAAAAAGCCTTACTATACATGGTCGTTTTTTGTCGGGAAAAAAAGCCTTACTATACATGGTCGTTTTTTTGTCGGAAAAAAAAGCCTTACTATACATGGTCGTTTTTTTGTCGGAAAAAAAAGCCTTACTATACATGGTCGTTTTTTTGTCGAAAAAAAAAAGCCTTACTATACATGGTCGTTTTTTGTCGGGAAAAAAAGCCTTACTATACATGGTCGTTTTTTTGTCGGAAAAAAAAAGCCTTACTATACATGGTCGTTTTTTTGTCGGAAAAAAAAGCCTTACTATACATGGTCGTTTTTTTGTCGGAAAAAAAAAGCCTTACTATACATGGTCGTTTTTTTGTCGGGAAAAAAAAGACTTACTATACATGGTCGTTTTTTTGTCGGAAAAAAAAGCCTTACTATACATGGTCGTTTTTTTGTCGGAAAAAAAAGCCTTACTATACATGGTCGTTTTTTTGTCAGAAAAAAAAGCCTTACTATACATGTTCGTTTTTTTGTCGGAAAAAAAACACCTTACTATACATGGTCGTTTTGAAGGAGGAAAAAACGCCTTACTATACATGGTCGTTTTGAAGGGAAAAAAAATGCCTTACTATACATGGTCGTTTTGAAGGGAAAAAAAACGCCTAATTTTACATGGTCGTTTTGAAGGAGGAAAAAACGCCTTACTATACATGGTCGTTTTAAAGGGAAAAAAACGCCGTTTTGAAGGGAAAAAAAAGCCTTAATATACATGGTCGTTTTGAAGGGAAAAAAAAAATGCCTTACTATACATGGTCGTTTTGAAGGGAAAAAAACGCCTAATTTTACATGGTCGTTTTGAAGGGAAAAAACGGCTGATTATACATGGTCGTTTTGAAGGGAAAAAAAACGGCTTACTATACATGGTCGTTTTGAAGGGAAAAAAACGCCTTACTATACAAGGTCGTTTTGAAGGGAAAAAAAACGCCTTATTATACATGGTCGTTTTGAAGGGAAAAAAACGGCTTACGATACATGGTCGTTTTGAAGGGGAAAAAAAATGCCTTACTATACATGGTCGTTTTGAAGGGAAAAAACGCCTTATTATACATGGTCATTTTGAAGGGAAAAAAAAAAGCCTTACTATACAAGGTCGTTTTGAAGGGAAAAAAAACGCCTTATTATACATGGTCGTTTTGAAGGAGGAAAAAACGGCTTACTATTCATGGTCGTTTTGAAGGGAAAAAAACGCCTTATTATACATGGTCGTTTTGAAGGGAAAAAAAACGCCTTACTATACATGGTCGTTTTGAAGGAAAAAAAATGCCTTACTATACTTGGTCGTTTTGAAGGGGAAAAAAACGCCTTATTATACATGGTCGTTTTGAAGGGGATAATACGCCTTATTATACACGGTCGTTTTGAAGGAGAAAAAATGCCTTACTATACATGGTCGTTTTGAAGCGAAAAATACGCCTTACTATACATGGTCGTTTTGAAGGGAAAAAAACGCCTTATTATACATGGTCGTTTTGAAGGAAAAAAAAAAACGCCTTACTATACATGGTCGTTTTGAAGGGGAAAAAAAACGCCTTATTATACATGGTCGTTTTGAAGGGGTAAAAAAAAAAAAGCTTTACTATACATGGTCGTTTTGAAGGGAAAAAACGCCTGAATATACATGGTCGTTTTGAAGGGAAAAAAACGCCTTACTATACATGGTCGTTTTGAAGGGAAAAAAACGCCTGAATATACATGGTCGTTTTGAAGGGAAAAAAAACAGCTTACTATACATGGTCGTTTTGAAGGGAAAAAAAACGCCTTACTATACATGGTCGTCTTGAAGGGAAAAAAACGCCTTATTATACATGGTCGTTTTGAAGGAGGAAAAAACGGCTTACTATTCATGGTCGTTTTGAAGGGAAAAAAACGCCTTATTATACATGGTCGTTTTGAAGGGAAAAAACGCCTTATTATACATGGTCGTTTTGAAGGGAAAAAACGCCTTACTATACATGGTCGTTTTGAAGGAAAAAAAAATGCCTTACTATACTTGGTCGTTTTGAAGGGAAAAAAAAACACCTTATTATACATGGTCGTTTTGAAGGAAAAAAAAAAGCCTTACTATACATGGTCGTTTTGAAGGGAAAAAAACACCTTACTATACATGGTCGTTTTGAAGGAGGAAAAAACGCCTTACTATACATGGTCGTTTTAAAGGGGAAAAAACGCCTTACTATACATGGTCGTTTTAAAGGGGTAAAAACGCCTTACTATACATGGTCGTTTTGAAGGGAAAAAAAAGCCTTAATATACATGGTCGTTTTGAAGGGGAAAAAAATGCCTAACTATACATGGTCGTTTTGAAGGGAAAAAAACGCCTAATTTTACATGGTCGTTTTGAAGGGAAAAAACGGCTGATTATACATGGTCGTTTTGAAGGAAAAAAAAAAAAGCCTTACTATACAAGGTCGTTTTTTGTCGGGAAAAAAAGCCTTACTATACATGGTCGTTTTTTTGTCGGAAAAAAAAAGCCTTACTATACATGGTCGTTTTTTTGTCGGAAAAAAAAGCCTTACTATACATGGTCGTTTTTTTGTCGGAAAAAAAAAGCCTTACTATACATGGTCGTTTTTTTGTCGGGAAAAAAAAGACTTACTATACATGGTCGTTTTTTTGTCGGAAAAAAAAGCCTTACTATACATGGTCGTTTTTTTGTCGGAAAAAAAAGCCTTACTATACATGGTCGTTTTTTTGTCAGAAAAAAAAGCCTTACTATACATGTTCGTTTTTTTGTCGGAAAAAAAAAGCCTTACTATACATGGTCGTTTTTTTGTCGGAAAAAAAAAAGCCTTACTATACATGGTCGTTTTTTTGTCGGGAAAAAAAAGCCTTACTATACATGGTCGTTTTGAAGGGAAAAAAAATGCCTTACTATACATGGTCGTTTTGAAGGGAAAAAAAACGCCTAATTTTACATGGTCGTTTTGAAGGAGGAAAAAACGCCTTACTATACATGGTCGTTTTAAAGGGAAAAAAACGCCGTTTTGAAGGGGAAAAAAAGCCTTAATATACATGGTCGTTTTGAAGGGAAAAAAAAATGCCTTACTATACATGGTCGTTTTGAAGGGAAAAAAACGCCTAATTTTACATGGTCGTTTTGAAGGGAAAAAACGGCTGATTATACATGGTCGTTTTGAAGGGAAAAAAAACGGCTTACTATACATGGTCGTTTTGAAGGGAAAAAAACGCCTTACTATACAAGGTCGTTTTGAAGGGAAAAAAAACGCCTTATTATACATGGTCGTTTTGAAGGGAAAAAAACGGCTTACGATACATGGTCGTTTTGAAGGGGAAAAAAATGCCTTACTATACATGGTCGTTTTGAAGGGAAAAAACGCCTTATTATACATGGTCATTTTGAAGGGAAAAAAAAAAGCCTTACTATACAAGGTCGTTTTGAAGGGAAAAAAAACGCCTTATTATACATGGTCGTTTTGAAGGAGGAAAAAACGGCTTACTATTCATGGTCGTTTTGAAGGGAAAAAAACGCCTTATTATACATGGTCGTTTTGAAGGGAAAAAAAACGCCTTACTATACATGGTCGTTTTGAAGGAAAAAAAATGCCTTACTATACTTGGTCGTTTTGAAGGGGAAAAAAACGCCTTATTATACATGGTCGTTTTGAAGGGGATAATACGCCTTATTATACACGGTCGTTTTGAAGGAGAAAAAATGCCTTACTATACATGGTCGTTTTGAAGCGAAAAATACGCCTTACTATACATGGTCGTTTTGAAGGGAAAAAAACGCCTTATTATACATGGTCGTTTTGAAGGAAAAAAAAAAACGCCTTACTATACATGGTCGTTTTGAAGGGGAAAAAAAAACGCCTTATTATACATGGTCGTTTTGAAGGGGTAAAAAAAAAAAAGCTTTACTATACATGGTCGTTTTGAAGGGAAAAAACGCCTGAATATACATGGTCGTTTTGAAGGGAAAAAAACGCCTTACTATACATGGTCGTTTTGAAGGGAAAAAAACGCCTGAATATACATGGTCGTTTTGAAGGGAAAAAAAACAGCTTACTATACATGGTCGTTTTGAAGGGAAAAAAAACGCCTTACTATACATGGTCGTCTTGAAGGGAAAAAAACGCCTTATTATACATGGTCGTTTTGAAGGAGGAAAAAACGGCTTACTATTCATGGTCGTTTTGAAGGGAAAAAAACGCCTTATTATACATGGTCGTTTTGAAGGGAAAAAACGCCTTACTATACATGGTCGTTTTGAAGGAAAAAAAAATGCCTTACTATACTTGGTCGTTTTGAAGGGAAAAAAAAACACCTTATTATACATGGTCGTTTTGAAGGAAAAAAAAAAGCCTTACTATACATGGTCGTTTTGAAGGGAAAAAAACACCTTACTATACATGGTCGTTTTGAAGGAGGAAAAAAACGCCTTACTATACATGGTCGTTTTAAAGGGGAAAAAAACGCCTTACTATACATGGTCGTTTTAAAGGGGTAAAAACGCCTTACTATACATGGTCGTTTTGAAGGGAAAAAAAAGCCTTAATATACATGGTCGTTTTGAAGGGGAAAAAAAATGCCTAACTATACATGGTCGTTTTGAAGGGAAAAAAACGCCTAATTTTACATGGTCGTTTTGAAGGGAAAAAACGGCTGATTATACATGGTCGTTTTGAAGGAAAAAAAAAAAAGCCTTACTATACAAGGTCGTTTTGAAGGGAAAAAAAAGCCTTACTATACATGGTCGTTTTTTTGTCGGAAAAAAAAGCCTTACTATACATGGTCGTTTTTTTGTCGGAAAAAAAAGCCTTACTATACATGGTCGTTTTTTTGTCGGAAAAAAAAGCCTTACTATACATGGTCGTTTTTTTGTCGAGAAAAAAAAGCCTTACTATACATGGTCGTTTTTTGTCGGGAAAAAAAGCCTTACTATACATGGTCGTTTTTTTGTCGAAAAAAAAAGCCTTACTATACATGGTCGTTTTTTTGTCGGAAAAAAAAGCCTTACTATACATGGTCGTTTTTTTGTCGGAAAAAAAAGCCTTACTATACATGGTCGTTTTTTTGTCGAGAAAAAAAAGCCTTACTATACATGGTCGTTTTTTTGTCGGGAAAAAAAAGCCTTACTATACATGGTCGTTTTGAAGGGAAAAAAAATGCCTTACTATACATGGTCGTTTTGAAGGGAAAAAAAACGCCTAATTTTACATGGTCGTTTTGAAGGAGGAAAAAACGCCTTACTATACATGGTCGTTTTAAAGGGAAAAAAACGCCGTTTTGAAGGGGAAAAAAAGCCTTAATATACATGGTCGTTTTGAAGGGAAAAAAAAAATGCCTTACTATACATGGTCGTTTTGAAGGGAAAAAAACGCCTAATTTTACATGGTCGTTTTGAAGGGAAAAAACGGCTGATTATACATGGTCGTTTTGAAGGGAAAAAAAACGGCTTACTATACATGGTCGTTTTGAAGGGAAAAAAACGCCTTACTATACAAGGTCGTTTTGAAGGGAAAAAAAACGCCTTATTATACATGGTCGTTTTGAAGGGGAAAAAAAATGCCTTACTATACATGGTCGTTTTGAAGGGAAAAAACGCCTTATTATACATGGTCATTTTGAAGGGAAAAAAAAAAGCCTTACTATACAAGGTCGTTTTGAAGGGAAAAAAAACGCCTTATTATACATGGTCGTTTTGAAGGAGGAAAAAACGGCTTACTATTCATGGTCGTTTTGAAGGGAAAAAAACGCCTTATTATACATGGTCGTTTTGAAGGGAAAAAAAACGCCTTACTATACATGGTCGTTTTGAAGGAAAAAAAATGCCTTACTATACTTGGTCGTTTTGAAGGGGAAAAAAACGCCTTATTATACATGGTCGTTTTGAAGGGGATAATACGCCTTATTATACACGGTCGTTTTGAAGGAGAAAAAATGCCTTACTATACATGGTCGTTTTGAAGCGAAAAATACGCCTTACTATACATGGTCGTTTTGAAGGGAAAAAAACGCCTTATTATACATGGTCGTTTTGAAGGAAAAAAAAAAACGCCTTACTATACATGGTCGTTTTGAAGGGGAAAAAAAAACGCCTTATTATACATGGTCGTTTTGAAGGGGTAAAAAAAAAAAAGCTTTACTATACATGGTCGTTTTGAAGGGAAAAAACGCCTGAATATACATGGTCGTTTTGAAGGGAAAAAAACGCCTTACTATACATGGTCGTTTTGAAGGGAAAAAAACGCCTGAATATACATGGTCGTTTTGAAGGGAAAAAAAACAGCTTACTATACATGGTCGTTTTGAAGGGAAAAAAAACGCCTTACTATACATGGTCGTCTTGAAGGGAAAAAAACGCCTTATTATACATGGTCGTTTTGAAGGAGGAAAAAACGGCTTACTATTCATGGTCGTTTTGAAGGGAAAAAAACGCCTTATTATACATGGTCGTTTTGAAGGGAAAAAACGCCTTACTATACATGGTCGTTTTGAAGGAAAAAAAAATGCCTTACTATACTTGGTCGTTTTGAAGGGAAAAAAAAACACCTTATTATACATGGTCGTTTTGAAGGAAAAAAAAAAGCCTTACTATACATGGTCGTTTTGAAGGGAAAAAAACACCTTACTATACATGGTCGTTTTGAAGGAGGAAAAAACGCCTTACTATACATGGTCGTTTTAAAGGGGAAAAAACGCCTTACTATACATGGTCGTTTTAAAGGGGTAAAAACGCCTTACTATACATGGTCGTTTTGAAGGGAAAAAAAAGCCTTAATATACATGGTCGTTTTGAAGGGGAAAAAAAATGCCTAACTATACATGGTCGTTTTGAAGGGAAAAAAACGCCTAATTTTACATGGTCGTTTTGAAGGGAAAAAACGGCTGATTATACATGGTCGTTTTGAAGGAAAAAAAAAAAAGCCTTACTATACAAGGTCGTTTTGAAGGGAAAAAAACGCCTTATTATACATGGTCGTTTTGAAGGGAAAAAACACCTTACTATACATGGTCGTTTTGAAGGAGGAAAAAAGCCTTACTATACATGGTCGTTTTAAAGGGGAAAAAACGGCTGATTATACATGGTCGTTTTGAAGGGAAAAAACGGCTGATTATACATGGTCGTTTTGAAGGGAAAAAAACGGCTTGCTATACATGGTCGTTTTTTTGTCGGAAAAAAAAGCCTTACTATACATGGTCGTTTTTTTGTCGAGAAAAAAAAGCCTTACTATACATGGTCGTTTTTTTGTCAGAAAAAAAAGCCTTACTATACATGGTCGTTTTTTGTCGGAAAAAAAAGCCTTACTATACATGGTCGTTTTTTTGTCGGAAAAAAAAGCCTTACTATACATGGTCGTTTTTTTGTCGGAAAAAAAAGCCTTACTATACATGGTCGTTTTTTTGTCGAGAAAAAAAAGCCTTACTATACATGGTCGTTTTTTTGTCAGAAAAAAAAGCCTTACTATACATGGTCGTTTTTTTGTCGTAAAAAAAAGCCTTACTATACATGGTCGTTTTTTTGTCGTAAAAAAAAGCCTTACTATACATGGTCGTTTTTTTGTCAGAAAAAAAAGCCTTACTATATACATGGTCGTTTTTTTGTCGGAAAAAAAAGCCTTACTATATACATGGTCGTTTTTTTGTCGGAAAAAAAAGCCTTACTATACATGGTCGTTTTTTTGTCAGAAAAAAAAGCCTTACTATACATGGTCGTTTTTTTGTCAGAAAAAAAAGCCTTACTATACATGGTCGTTTTTTTGTCGGAAAAAAAAGCCTTACTATACATGGTCATTTTTTTGTCGAGAAAAAAAAGGCTTACTATACATGGTCGTTTTTTTGTCGAGAAAAAAAAGCCTTACTATACATGGTCGTTTTTTTGTCGGAAAAAAAAGCCTTACTATACATGGTACGTTTTTTTGTCGGAAAAAAAAGCCTTACTATACATGGTACGTTTTTTTGTCGGAAAAAAAAGCCTTACTATACATGGTCGTTTTTTTGTCGGGAAAAAAAAAGCCTTACTATACATGGTTGTTTTTTGGTCGTAAAAAAAAAGCCTTACTATACATGGTTGTTTTTTTGTCGAAAAAAAAAGCCTTACCAAACATGGTCGTTTTTTTGTAGAAAAAAAAAAAGCCTTACTATACATGGTCGTTTTTTTGTCAGAAAAAAAAGCCTTACTATACATGGTCGTTTTTTTGTCGGAAAAAAAAGCCTTACTATACATGTTCGTTTTTTTGTCGGAAAAAAAAGCCTTACTATACATGTTCGTTTTTTTGTCGAAAAAAAAGCCTTACTATACATGTTCGTTTTTTTGTCGGAAAAAAAAAGCCTTACTATACATGGTCGTTTTTTTGTCGGAAAAAAAAAAGCCTTACTATACATGGTCGTTTTTTTGTCGGGAAAAAAAAGCCTTACTATACATGGTCGTTTTGAAGGGAAAAAAACGGCTTACTATACATGGTCGTTTTGAAGGGAAAAAAAAATGCCTTACTATACATGGTCGTTTTGAAGGGAAAAAAAACGCCTAATGTTACATGGTCGTTTTGAAGGAGGAAAAAACGCCTTACTATACATGGTCGTTTTAAAGGGAAAAAAACGCCTTACTATACATGGTCGTTTTTTTGTCAGAAAAAAAAGCCTTACTATACATGGTCGTTTTTTTGTCGGAAAAAAAAGCCTTACTATACATGGTCATTTTTTTGTCGAGAAAAAAAAGGCTTACTATACATGGTCGTTTTTTTGTCGAGAAAAAAAAGCCTTACTATACATGGTCGTTTTTTTGTCGGAAAAAAAAGCCTTACTATACATGGTACGTTTTTTTGTCGGAAAAAAAAGCCTTACTATACATGGTACGTTTTTTTGTCGGAAAAAAAAAGCCTTACTATACATGGTCGTTTTTTTGTCGGAAAAAAAAGCCTTACTATACATGGTCGTTTTTTTGTCAGAAAAAAAAGCCTTACTATTCATGGTCGTTTTTTTGTCGGAAAAAAAAAAGCCTTACTATACATGGTCGTTTTTTTGTCGGGAAAAAAAGCCTTACTATACATGTTCGTTTTTTTGTCGGAAAAAAAGCCTTACTATACATGTTCGTTTTTTTGTCGGAAAAAAAAAGCCTTACTATACATGGTCGTTTTTTTGTCGGAAAAAAAAAAAGCCTTACTATACATGGTCGTTTTTTTGTCGGGAAAAAAAAGCCTTACTATACATGGTCGTTTTGAAGGGAAAAAAAAAACGCCTTACTATACATGGTCGTTTTGAAGGGAAAAAAAATGCCTTACTATACATGGTCGTTTTGAAGGGAAAAAAAACGCCTAATTTTACATGGTCGTTTTGAAGGAGGAAAAAACGCCTTACTATACATGGTCGTTTTAAAGGGAAAAAAACGCCTTACTATACATGGTCGTTTTGAAGGGAAAAAAAAGCCTTAATATACATGGTCGTTTTGAAGGAAAAAAAAAAAAGCCTTACTATACATGGTTGTTTTTTTGTCGGAAAAAAAAGCCTTACTATACATGGTCGTTTTTTTGTCGGAAAAAAAAGCCTTACGATACATGGTCGTTTTTTTGTCGGAAAAAAAAGCCTTACTATACATGGTCGTTTTTTTGTCGAGAAAAAAAAGCCTTACTATACATGGTCGTTTTTTTGTCAGAAAAAAAAGCCTTACTATACATGGTCGTTTTTTTTGTCGGAAAAAAAAGCCTTACTATACATGGTCGTTTTTTTGTCGAGAAAAAAAAGCCTTACTATACATGGTCGTTTTTTTGTCAGAAAAAAAAGCCTTACTATACATGGTCGTTTTTTTGTCGAGAAAAAAACCGCCTTACTATACATGGTCGTTTTGAAGGGAAAAAACGCCTTATTATACATGGTCGTTTTGAAGGACGAAAAAACGGCTTACTCTACATGGTTGTTTTGAAGTGATAAAAAAACGCCTTATTATACATGGTCGTTTCGAAGGGAAAAAAAAACGCCTTATTATACATGGTCGTTTTGAAGGGAAAAAAAACGGCTTACTATACATGGTCGTTTTGAAGGGAAAAAAAACGGCTTACTATACATGGTCGTTTTGAAGGAAAAAAAACGCCTTACTATACAAGGTCGTTTTGAAGGGAAAAAAAACGCCTTATTATACATGGTCGTTTTGAAGGGAAAAAACGGCTTACGATACATGGTCGTTTTGAAGGGAAAAAAAAATGCCTTACTATACATGGTCGTTTTGAAGGGAAAAAAAACGCCTTATTATACATGGTCGTTTTGAAGGAGGAAAAAACGGCTTACTATTCATGGTCGTTTTGAAGGGAAAAAAACGCCTTATTATACATGGTCGTTTTGAAGGGAAAAAAAACGCCTTACTATACATGGTCGTTTTGAAGGAAAAAAAAATGCCTTACTATACTTGGTCGTTTTGAAGGGGAAAACGCCTTATTATACATGGTCGTTTTGAAGGAAAAAAAAAAAGCCTTACTATACATGGTCGTTTTGAAGGGGAATATACGCCTTATTATACACGGTCGTTTTGAAGGAGAAAAAATGCCTTACATACAGGGTCGTTTTGAAGGAGGAAAAAAACCCGCCTTACTATCCATGGTCGTTTTGAAGCGAAAAATACGCCTTACTATACATGGTCGTTTTGAAGCGAAAAATACGCCTTACTATACATGGTCGTTTTGAAGGGAAAAAAAAACGCCTTATTATACATCGTCGTTTTGAAGGGAAAAAAAAAACGCCTTACTATACATGGTCGTTTTGAAGGGAAAAAAAAACGCCTTATTATACATGGTCGTTTTGAAGGTGTAAAAAAAAAAAGCTTTACTATACATGGTCGTTTTGAAGGGAAAAAACGCCTGAATATACATGGTCGTTTTGAAGGGAAAAAACGCCTTACTATACATGGTCGTTTTGAAGGGAAAAAAACGCCTGAATATACATGGTCGTTTTGAAGGGAAAAAAAAACGGCTTACTATACATGGTCGTTTTGAAGGGAAAAAAAAACGCCTTACTATACATGGTCGTTTTGAAGGCAAAAAACGCCTTATTATACATGGTCGTTTTGAAGGGAAAAAAACGCCTTACTATACATGGTCGTTTTGAAGGAAAAAAAAATGCCTTACTATACATGGTCGTTTTTTTGTCGGAAAAAAAAAAGCCTTACTATACATGGTCGTTTTTTTGTCGGGAAAAAAAAGCCTTACTATACATGGTCGTTTTGAAGGGAAAAAAAAACGCCTTACTATACATGGTCGTTTTGAAGGGAAAAAAAATGCCTTACTATACATGGTCGTTTTGAAGGGAAAAAAAACGCCTAATTTTACATGGTCGTTTTGAAGGAGGAAAAAACGCCTTACTATACATGGTCGTTTTAAAGGGAAAAAAACGCCTTACTATACATGGTCGTTTTGAAGGGAAAAAAAAGCCTTAATATACATGGTCGTTTTGAAGGAAAAAAAAAAAAGCCTTACTATACATGGTTGTTTTTTTGTCGGAAAAAAAAGCCTTACTATACATGGTCGTTTTTTTGTCGGAAAAAAAAGCCTTACTATACATGGTCGTTTTTTTGTCGGAAAAAAAAGCCTTACTATACATGGTCGTTTTTTTGTCGAGAAAAAAAAGCCTTACTATACATGGTCGTTTTTTTGTCAGAAAAAAAAGCCTTACTATACATGGTCGTTTTTTTTGTCGGAAAAAAAAGCCTTACTATACATGGTCGTTTTTTTGTCGAGAAAAAAAAGCCTTACTATACATGGTCGTTTTTTTGTCAGAAAAAAAAGCCTTACTATACATGGTCGTTTTTTTGTCGAGAAAAAAACCGCCTTACTATACATGGTCGTTTTGAAGGGAAAAAACGCCTTATTATACATGGTCGTTTTGAAGGACGAAAAAACGGCTTACTCTACATGGTTGTTTTGAAGTGATAAAAAAACGCCTTATTATACATGGTCGTTTCGAAGGGAAAAAAAAACGCCTTATTATACATGGTCGTTTTGAAGGGAAAAAAAACGGCTTACTATACATGGTCGTTTTGAAGGGAAAAAAAACGGCTTACTATACATGGTCGTTTTGAAGGAAAAAAAACGCCTTACTATACAAGGTCGTTTTGAAGAGAAAAAAAACGCCTTATTATACATGGTCGTTTTGAAGGGAAAAAAACGGCTTACGATACATGGTCGTTTTGAAGGGAAAAAAAATGCCATACTATACATGGTCGTTTTGAAGGGAAAAAAAAACGCCTTATTATACATGGTCATTTTGAAGGAAAAAAAAAAAGCCTTACTATACAAGGTCGTTTTGAAGGGAAAAAAAACGCCTTATTATACATGGTCGTTTTGAAGGAGGAAAAAACGGCTTACTATTCATGGTCGTTTTGAAGGGAAAAAAACGCCTTATTATACATGGTCGTTTTGAAGGGAAAAAAAACGCCTTACTATACATGGTCGTTTTGAAGGAAAAAAAATGCCTTACTATACTTGGTCGTTTTGAAGGGGAAAAACGCCTTATTATACATGGTCGTTTTGAAGGAAAAAAAAAAAGCCTTACTATACATGGTCGTTTTGAAGGGAAAAAAACACCTTACTATACATGGTCGTTTTGAAGGAGGAAAAAACGCCTTACTATACATGGTCGTTTTAAAGGGGAAAAAACGCCTTACTATACATGGTCGTTTTAAAGGGGTAAAAACGCCTTACTATACATGGTCGTTTTGAAGGGAAAAAAAAGCCTTAATATACATGGTCGTTTTGAAGGGGAAAAAAAATGCCTAACTATACATGGTCGTTTTGAAGGGAAAAAAACGCCTAATTTTACATGGTCGTTTTGAAGGGAAAAAACGGCTGATTATACATGGTCGTTTTGAAGGAAAAAAAAAAAAGCCTTACTATACAAGGTCGTTTTGAAGGGAAAAAAACGCCTTATTATACATGGTCGTTTTGAAGGGAAAAAACACCTTACTATACATGGTCGTTTTGAAGGAGGAAAAAAGCCTTACTATACATGGTCGTTTTAAAGGGGAAAAAACGGCTGATTATACATGGTCGTTTTGAAGGGAAAAAACGGCTGATTATACATGGTCGTTTTGAAGGGAAAAAAACGGCTTGCTATACATGGTCGTTTTTTTGTCGGAAAAAAAAGCCTTACTATACATGGTCGTTTTTTTGTCGAGAAAAAAAAGCCTTACTATACATGGTCGTTTTTTTGTCAGAAAAAAAAGCCTTACTATACATGGTCGTTTTTTGTCGGAAAAAAAAGCCTTACTATACATGGTCGTTTTTTTGTCGGAAAAAAAAGCCTTACTATACATGGTCGTTTTTTTGTCGGAAAAAAAAGCCTTACTATACATGGTCGTTTTTTTGTCGAGAAAAAAAAGCCTTACTATACATGGTCGTTTTTTTGTCAGAAAAAAAAGCCTTACTATACATGGTCGTTTTTTTGTCGTAAAAAAAAGCCTTACTATACATGGTCGTTTTTTTGTCGTAAAAAAAAGCCTTACTATACATGGTCGTTTTTTTGTCAGAAAAAAAAGTCTTACTATATACATGGTCGTTTTTTTGTCGGAAAAAAAAGCCTTACTATATACATGGTCGTTTTTTTGTCGGAAAAAAAAGCCTTACTATACATGGTCGTTTTTTTTGTCAGAAAAAAAAGCCTTACTATACATGGTCGTTTTTTTGTCAGAAAAAAAAGCCTTACTATACATGGTCGTTTTTTTGTCGGAAAAAAAAGCCTTACTATACATGGTCATTTTTTTGTCGAGAAAAAAAAGGCTTACTATACATGGTCGTTTTTTTGTCGAGAAAAAAAAGCCTTACTATACATGGTCGTTTTTTTGTCGGAAAAAAAAGCCTTACTATACATGGTACGTTTTTTTGTCGGAAAAAAAAGCCTTACTATACATGGTACGTTTTTTTGTCGGAAAAAAAAGCCTTACTATACATGGTCGTTTTTTTGTCGGGAAAAAAAAAGCCTTACTATACATGGTCGTTTTTTGGTCGTAAAAAAAAAGCCTTACTATACATGGTTGTTTTTTTGTCGAAAAAAAAGCCTTACCAAACATGGTCGTTTTTTTGTAGAAAAAAAAAAAGCCTTACTATACATGGTCGTTTTTTTGTCAGAAAAAAAAGCCTTACTATACATGGTCGTTTTTTTGTCGGAAAAAAAAGCCTTACTATACATGTTCGTTTTTTTGTCGGAAAAAAAAGCCTTACTATACATGTTCGTTTTTTTGTCGAAAAAAAAGCCTTACTATACATGTTCGTTTTTTTGTCGGAAAAAAAAAGCCTTACTATACATGGTCGTTTTTTTGTCGGAAAAAAAAAAGCCTTACTATACATGGTCGTTTTTTTGTCGGGAAAAAAAAGCCTTACTATACATGGTCGTTTTGAAGGGAAAAAAACGGCTTACTATACATGGTCGTTTTGAAGGGAAAAAAAAATGCCTTACTATACATGGTCGTTTTGAAGGGAAAAAAAACGCCTAATGTTACATGGTCGTTTTGAAGGAGGAAAAAACGCCTTACTATACATGGTCGTTTTAAAGGGAAAAAAACGCCTTACTATACATGGTCGTTTTTTTGTCAGAAAAAAAAGCCTTACTATACATGGTCGTTTTTTTGTCGGAAAAAAAAGCCTTACTATACATGGTCATTTTTTTGTCGAGAAAAAAAAGGCTTACTATACATGGTACGTTTTTTTGTCGGAAAAAAAAAGCCTTACTATACATGGTCGTTTTTTTGTCGGAAAAAAAAGCCTTACTATACATGGTCGTTTTTTTGTCAGAAAAAAAAGCCTTACTATTCATGGTCGTTTTTTTGTCGGAAAAAAAAAAGCCTTACTATACATGGTCGTTTTTTTGTCGGGAAAAAAAGCCTTACTATACATGTTCGTTTTTTTGTCGGAAAAAAAGCCTTACTATACATGTTCGTTTTTTTGTCGGAAAAAAAAAGCCTTACTATACATGGTCGTTTTTTTGTCGGAAAAAAAAAAAGCCTTACTATACATGGTCGTTTTTTTGTCGGGAAAAAAAAGCCTTACTATACATGGTCGTTTTGAAGGGAAAAAAAAACGCCTTACTATACATGGTCGTTTTGAAGGGAAAAAAAATGCCTTACTATACATGGTCGTTTTGAAGGGAAAAAAAACGCCTAATTTTACATGGTCGTTTTGAAGGAGGAAAAAACGCCTTACTATACATGGTCGTTTTAAAGGGAAAAAAACGCCTTACTATACATGGTCGTTTTGAAGGGAAAAAAAAGCCTTAATATACATGGTCGTTTTGAAGGAAAAAAAAAAAAGCCTTACTATACATGGTTGTTTTTTTGTCGGAAAAAAAAGCCTTACTATACATGGTCGTTTTTTTGTCGGAAAAAAAAGCCTTACTATACATGGTCGTTTTTTTGTCGGAAAAAAAAGCCTTACTATACATGGTCGTTTTTTTGTCGAGAAAAAAAAGCCTTACTATACATGGTCGTTTTTTTGTCAGAAAAAAAAGCCTTACTATACATGGTCGTTTTTTTTGTCGGGAAAAAAAGCCTTACTATACATGGTCGTTTTTTTGTCGAGAAAAAAAAGCCTTACTATACATGGTCGTTTTTTTGTCAGAAAAAAAAGCCTTACTATACATGGTCGTTTTTTTGTCGAGAAAAAAACCGCCTTACTATACATGGTCGTTTTGAAGGGAAAAAACGCCTTATTATACATGGTCGTTTTGAAGGACGAAAAAACGGCTTACTCTACATGGTTGTTTTGAAGTGATAAAAAAACGCCTTATTATACATGGTCGTTTCGAAGGGAAAAAAAAACGCCTTATTATACATGGTCGTTTTGAAGGGAAAAAAAACGGCTTACTATACATGGTCGTTTTGAAGGGAAAAAAAACGGCTTACTATACATGGTCGTTTTGAAGGAAAAAAAACGCCTTACTATACAAGGTCGTTTTGAAGGGAAAAAAAACGCCTTATTATACATGGTCGTTTTGAAGGGAAAAAAACGGCTTACGATACATGGTCGTTTTGAAGGGAAAAAAAAATGCCTTACTATACATGGTCGTTTTGAAGGGAAAAAAAACGCCTTATTATACATGGTCGTTTTGAAGGAGGAAAAAACGGCTTACTATTCATGGTCGTTTTGAAGGGAAAAAAACGCCTTATTTTACATGGTCGTTTTGAAGGGAAAAAAAACGCCTTACTATACATGGTCGTTTTGAAGGAAAAAAAAATGCCTTACTATACTTGGTCGTTTTGAAGGGGAAAAACGCCTTATTATACATGGTCGTTTTGAAGGAAAAAAAAAAAGCCTTACTATACATGGTCGTTTTGAAGGGGAATATACGCCTTATTATACACGGTCGTTTTGAAGGAGAAAAAATGCCTTACATACAGGGTCGTTTTGAAGGAGGAAAAAAACCCGCCTTACTATCCATGGTCGTTTTGAAGCGAAAAATACGCCTTACTATACATGGTCGTTTTGAAGCGAAAAATACGCCTTACTATACATGGTCGTTTTGAAGGGAAAAAAAAACGCCTTATTATACATCGTCGTTTTGAAGGGAAAAAAAAAACGCCTTACTATACATGGTCGTTTTGAAGGGAAAAAAAAAACGCCTTATTATACATGGTCGTTTTGAAGGTGTAAAAAAAAAAAGCTTTACTATACATGGTCGTTTTGAAGGGAAAAAACGCCTGAATATACATGGTCGTTTTGAAGGGAAAAAACGCCTTACTATACATGGTCGTTTTGAAGGGAAAAAAACGCCTGAATATACATGGTCGTTTTGAAGGGAAAAAAAAACGGCTTACTATACATGGTCGTTTTGAAGGGAAAAAAAAACGCCTTACTATACATGGTCGTTTTGAAGGGAAAAAACGCCTTATTATACATGGTCGTTTTGAAGGGAAAAAAACGCCTTACTATACATGGTCGTTTTGAAGGAAAAAAAAATGCCTTACTATACATGGTCGTTTTTTTGTCGGAAAAAAAAAAGCCTTACTATACATGGTCGTTTTTTTGTCGGGAAAAAAAAGCCTTACTATACATGGTCGTTTTGAAGGGAAAAAAAAACGCCTTACTATACATGGTCGTTTTGAAGGGAAAAAAAATGCCTTACTATACATGGTCGTTTTGAAGGGAAAAAAAACGCCTAATTTTACATGGTCGTTTTGAAGGAGGAAAAAACGCCTTACTATACATGGTCGTTTTAAAGGGAAAAAAACGCCTTACTATACATGGTCGTTTTGAAGGGAAAAAAAAGCCTTAATATACATGGTCGTTTTGAAGGAAAAAAAAAAAAGCCTTACTATACATGGTTGTTTTTTTGTCGGAAAAAAAAGCCTTACTATACATGGTCGTTTTTTTGTCGGAAAAAAAAGCCTTACTATACATGGTCGTTTTTTTGTCGGAAAAAAAAGCCTTACTATACATGGTCGTTTTTTTGTCGAGAAAAAAAAGCCTTACTATACATGGTCGTTTTTTTGTCAGAAAAAAAAGCCTTACTATACATGGTCGTTTTTTTTGTCGGAAAAAAAAGCCTTACTATACATGGTCGTTTTTTTGTCGAGAAAAAAAAGCCTTACTATACATGGTCGTTTTTTTGTCAGAAAAAAACCGCCTTACTATACATGGTCGTTTTTTTGTCGAGAAAAAAACCGCCTTACTATACATGGTCGTTTTGAAGGGAAAAAACGCCTTATTATACATGGTCGTTTTGATGGACGAAAAAACGGCTTACTCTACATGGTTGTTTTGAAGTGATAAAAAAACGCCTTATTATACATGGTCGTTTCGAAGGGAAAAAAAAACGCCTTATTATACATGGTCGTTTTGAAGGGAAAAAAAACGGCTTACTATACATGGTCGTTTTGAAGGGAAAAAAAACGGCTTACTATACATGGTCGTTTTGAAGGAAAAAAAACGCCTTACTATACAAGGTCGTTTTGAAGAGAAAAAAAACGCCTTATTATACATGGTCGTTTTGAAGGGAAAAAAACGGCTTACGATACATGGTCGTTTTGAAGGGAAAAAAAATGCCATACTATACATGGTCGTTTTGAAGGGAAAAAAAAACGCCTTATTATACATGGTCATTTTGAAGGAAAAAAAAAAGCCTTACTATACAAGGTCGTTTTGAAGGGAAAAAAAACGCCTTATTATACATGGTCGTTTTGAAGGAGGAAAAAACGGCTTACTATTCATGGTCGTTTTGAAGGGAAAAAAACGCCTTATTATACATGGTCGTTTTGAAGGGAAAAAAAACGCCTTACTATACATGGTCGTTTTGAAGGAAAAAAAATGCCTTACTATACTTGGTCGTTTTGAAGGGGAAAAACGCCTTATTATACATGGTCGTTTTGAAGGAAAAAAAAAAAGCCTTACTTTACATGGTCGTTTTGAAGGGAAAAAAACACCTTACTATACATGGTCGTTTTGAAGGAGGAAAAAACGCCTTACTATACATGGTCGTTTTAAAGGGGAAAAAACGCCTTACTATACATGGTCGTTTTAAAGGGGTAAAAACGCCTTACTATACATGGTCGTTTTGAAGGGAAAAAAAAGCCTTAATATACATGGTCGTTTTGAAGGGGAAAAAAAATGCCTAACTATACATGGTCGTTTTGAAGGGAAAAAAACGCCTAATTTTACATGGTCGTTTTGAAGGGAAAAAACGGCTGATTATACATGGTCGTTTTGAAGGAAAAAAAAAAAAGCCTTACTATACAAGGTCGTTTTGAAGGGAAAAAAACGCCTTATTATACATGGTCGTTTTGAAGGGAAAAAACACCTTACTATACATGGTCGTTTTGAAGGAGGAAAAAAGCCTTACTATACATGGTCGTTTTAAAGGGGAAAAAACGGCTGATTATACATGGTCGTTTTGAAGGGAAAAAACGGCTGATTATACATGGTCGTTTTGAAGGGAAAAAAACGGCTTGCTATACATGGTCGTTTTTTTGTCGGAAAAAAAAGCCTTACTATACATGGTCGTTTTTTTGTCGAGAAAAAAAAGCCTTACTATACATGGTCGTTTTTTTGTCAGAAAAAAAAGCCTTACTATACATGGTCGTTTTTTGTCGGAAAAAAAAGCCTTACTATACATGGTCGTTTTTTTGTCGGAAAAAAAAGCCTTACTATACATGGTCGTTTTTTTGTCGGAAAAAAAAGCCTTACTATACATGGTCGTTTTTTTGTCGAGAAAAAAAAGCCTTACTATACATGGTCGTTTTTTTGTCAGAAAAAAAAGCCTTACTATACATGGTCGTTTTTTTGTCGTAAAAAAAAGCCTTACTATACATGGTCGTTTTTTTGTCGTAAAAAAAAGCCTTACTATACATGGTCGTTTTTTTGTCAGAAAAAAAAGCCTTACTATATACATGGTCGTTTTTTTGTCGGAAAAAAAAGCCTTACTATATACATGGTCGTTTTTTTGTCGGAAAAAAAAGCCTTACTATACATGGTCGTTTTTTTGTCAGAAAAAAAAGCCTTACTATACATGGTCGTTTTTTTGTCAGAAAAAAAAGCCTTACTATACATGGTCGTTTTTTTGTCGGAAAAAAAAGCCTTACTATACATGGTCATTTTTTTGTCGAGAAAAAAAAGGCTTACTATACATGGTCGTTTTTTTGTCGAGAAAAAAAAGCCTTACTATACATGGTCGTTTTTTTGTCGGAAAAAAAAGCCTTACTATACATGGTCGTTTTTTTGTCAGAAAAAAAAGCCTTACTATACATGGTCGTTTTTTTGTCGGAAAAAAAAGCCTTACTATACATGTTCGTTTTTTTGTCGGAAAAAAAAGCCTTACTATACATGTTCGTTTTTTTGTCGAAAAAAAAGCCTTACTATACATGTTCGTTTTTTTGTCGGAAAAAAAAAGCCTTACTATACATGGTCGTTTTTTTGTCGGAAAAAAAAAAGCCTTACTATACATGGTCGTTTTTTTGTCGGGAAAAAAAAGCCTTACTATACATGGTCGTTTTGAAGGGAAAAAAACGGCTTACTATACATGGTCGTTTTGAAGGGAAAAAAAATGCCTTACTATACATGGTCGTTTTGAAGGGAAAAAAAACGCCTAATGTTACATGGTCGTTTTGAAGGAGGAAAAAACGCCTTACTATACATGGTCGTTTTAAAGGGAAAAAAACGCCTTACTATACATGGTCGTTTTTTTGTCAGAAAAAAAAGCCTTACTATACATGGTCGTTTTTTTGTCAGAAAAAAAAGCCTTACTATACATGGTCGTTTTTTTGTCGGAAAAAAAAGCCTTACTATACATGGTCATTTTTTTGTCGAGAAAAAAAAGGCTTACTATACATGGTACGTTTTTTTGTCGGAAAAAAAAAGCCTTACTATACATGGTCGTTTTTTTGTCGGAAAAAAAAGCCTTACTATACATGGTCGTTTTTTTGTCAGAAAAAAAAGCCTTACTATTCATGGTCGTTTTTTTGTCGGAAAAAAAAAAGCCTTACTATACATGGTCGTTTTTTTGTCGGGAAAAAAAGCCTTACTATACATGTTCGTTTTTTTGTCGGAAAAAAAGCCTTACTATACATGTTCGTTTTTTTGTCGGAAAAAAAAAGCCTTACTATACATGGTCGTTTTTTTGTCGGAAAAAAAAAAAGCCTTACTATACATGGTCGTTTTTTTGTCGGGAAAAAAAAGCCTTACTATACATGGTCGTTTTGAAGGGAAAAAAAAACGCCTTACTATACATGGTCGTTTTGAAGGGAAAAAAAATGCCTTACTATACATGGTCGTTTTGAAGGGAAAAAAAACGCCTAATTTTACATGGTCGTTTTGAAGGAGGAAAAAACGCCTTACTATACATGGTCGTTTTAAAGGGAAAAAAACGCCTTACTATACATGGTCGTTTTGAAGGGAAAAAAAAGCCTTAATATACATGGTCGTTTTGAAGGAAAAAAAAAAAAGCCTTACTATACATGGTTGTTTTTTTGTCGGGAAAAAAAAGCCTTACTATACATGGTCGTTTTTTTGTCGGAAAAAAAAGCCTTACTATACATGGTCGTTTTTTTGTCGGAAAAAAAAGCCTTACTATACATGGTCGTTTTTTTGTCGAGAAAAAAAAGCCTTACTATACATGGTCGTTTTTTTGTCAGAAAAAAAAGCCTTACTATACATGGTCGTTTTTTTTGTCGGAAAAAAAAGCCTTACTATACATGGTCGTTTTTTTGTCGAGAAAAAAAAGCCTTACTATACATGGTCGTTTTTTTGTCAGAAAAAAAAGCCTTACTATACATGGTCGTTTTTTTGTCGAGAAAAAAAAGCCTTACTATACATGGTCGTTTTGAAGGGAAAAAACGCCTTATTATACATGGTCGTTTTGAAGGACGAAAAAACGGCTTACTCTACATGGTTGTTTTGAAGTGATAAAAAAACGCCTTATTATACATGGTCGTTTCGAAGGGAAAAAAAAACGCCTTATTATACATGGTCGTTTTGAAGGGAAAAAAAACGGCTTACTATACATGGTCGTTTTGAAGGGAAAAAAAACGGCTTACTATACATGGTCGTTTTGAAGGAAAAAAAACGCCTTACTATACAAGGTCGTTTTGAAGGGAAAAAAAACGCCTTATTATACATGGTCGTTTTGAAGGGAAAAAAACGGCTTACGATACATGGTCGTTTTGAAGGGAAAAAAAAATGCCTTACTATACATGGTCGTTTTGAAGGGAAAAAAAACGCCTTATTATACATGGTCGTTTTGAAGGAGGAAAAAACGGCTTACTATTCATGGTCGTTTTGAAGGGAAAAAAACGCCTTATTTTACATGGTCGTTTTGAAGGGAAAAAAAACGCCTTACTATACATGGTCGTTTTGAAGGAAAAAAAAATGCCTTACTATACTTGGTCGTTTTGAAGGGGAAAAACGCCTTATTATACATGGTCGTTTTGAAGGAAAAAAAAAAAGCCTTACTATACATGGTCGTTTTGAAGGGGAATATACGCCTTATTATACACGGTCGTTTTGAAGGAGAAAAAATGCCTTACATACAGGGTTGTTTTGAAGGAGGAAAAAAACCCGCCTTACTATCCATGGTCGTTTTGAAGCGAAAAATACGCCTTACTATACATGGTCGTTTTGAAGCGAAAAATACGCCTTACTATACATGGTCGTTTTGAAGGGAAAAAAAAACGCCTTATTATACATCGTCGTTTTGAAGGGAAAAAAAAACGCCTTACTATACATGGTCGTTTTGAAGGGAAAAAAAAAACGCCTTATTATACATGGTCGTTTTGAAGGTGTAAAAAAAAAAAGCTTTACTATACATGGTCGTTTTGAAGGGAAAAAACGCCTGAATATACATGGTCGTTTTGAAGGGAAAAAACGCCTTACTATACATGGTCGTTTTGAAGGGAAAAAAACGCCTGAATATACATGGTCGTTTTGAAGGGAAAAAAAAACGGCTTACTATACATGGTCGTTTTGAAGGGAAAAAAAAACGCCTTACTATACATGGTCGTTTTGAAGGGAAAAAACGCCTTATTATACATGGTCGTTTTGAAGGGAAAAAAACGCCTTACTATACATGGTCGTTTTGAAGGAAAAAAAAATGCCTTACTATACATGGTCGTTTTTTTGTCGGAAAAAAAAAAGCCTTACTATACATGGTCGTTTTTTTGTCGGGAAAAAAAAGCCTTACTATACATGGTCGTTTTGAAGGGAAAAAAAAACGCCTTACTATACATGGTCGTTTTGAAGGGAAAAAAAATGCCTTACTATACATGGTCGTTTTGAAGGGAAAAAAAACGCCTAATTTTACATGGTCGTTTTGAAGGAGGAAAAAACGCCTTACTATACATGGTCGTTTTAAAGGGAAAAAAACGCCTTACTATACATGGTCGTTTTGAAGGGAAAAAAAAGCCTTAATATACATGGTCGTTTTGAAGGAAAAAAAAAAAAGCCTTACTATACATGGTCGTTTTTTTGTCGGAAAAAAAAGCCTTACTATACATGGTCGTTTTTTTGTCGGAAAAAAAAGCCTTACTATACATGGTCGTTTTTTTGTCGAGAAAAAAAAGCCTTACTATACATGGTCGTTTTTTTGTCAGAAAAAAAAGCCTTACTATACATGGTCGTTTTTTTTGTCGGAAAAAAAAGCCTTACTATACATGGTCGTTTTTTTGTCGAGAAAAAAAAGCCTTACTATACATGGTCGTTTTTTTGTCAGAAAAAAACCGCCTTACTATACATGGTCGTTTTTTTGTCGAGAAAAAAACCGCCTTACTATACATGGTCGTTTTGAAGGGAAAAAACGCCTTATTATACATGGTCGTTTTGAAGGACGAAAAAACGGCTTACTCTACATGGTTGTTTTGAAGTGATAAAAAAACGCCTTATTATACATGGTCGTTTCGAAGGGAAAAAAAAACGCCTTATTATACATGGTCGTTTTGAAGGGAAAAAAAACGGCTTACTATACATGGTCGTTTTGAAGGGAAAAAAAACGGCTTACTATACATGGTCGTTTTGAAGGAAAAAAAACGCCTTACTATACAAGGTCGTTTTGAAGAGAAAAAAAACGCCTTATTATACATGGTCGTTTTGAAGGGAAAAAAACGGCTTACGATACATGGTCGTTTTGAAGGGAAAAAAAATGCCTTACTATACATGGTCGTTTTGAAGGGAAAAAAAAACGCCTTATTATACATGGTCATTTTGAAGGAAAAAAAAAAGCCTTACTATACAAGGTCGTTTTGAAGGGAAAAAAAACGCCTTATTATACATGGTCGTTTTGAAGGAGGAAAAAACGGCTTACTATTCATGGTCGTTTTGAAGGGAAAAAAACGCCTTATTATACATGGTCGTTTTGAAGGGAAAAAAAACGCCTTACTATACATGGTCGTTTTGAAGGAAAAAAAATGCCTTACTATACTTGGTCGTTTTGAAGGGGAAAAACGCCTTATTATACATGGTCGTTTTGAAGGAAAAAAAAAAAGCCTTACTATACATGGTCGTTTTGAAGGGGAATATACGCCTTATTATACACGGTCGTTTTGAAGGAGAAAAAATGCCTTACATACAGGGTCGTTTTGAAGGAGGAAAAAAAACCCGCCTTACTATCCATGGTCGTTTTGAAGCGAAAAATACGCCTTACTATACATGGTCGTTTTGAAGGGAAAAAAAACGCCTTATTATACATCGTCGTTTTGAAGGGAAAAAAAAAACGCCTTACTATACATGGTCGTTTTGAAGGGAAAAAAAAAACGCCTTATTATACATGGTCGTTTTGAAGGTGTAAAAAAAAAAAGCTTTACTATACATGGTCGTTTTGAAGGGAAAAAACGCCTGAATATACATGGTCGTTTTGAAGGGAAAAAAACGCCTTACTATACATGGTCGTTTTGAAGGGAAAAAAACGCCTGAATATACATGGTCGTTTTGAAGGGAAAAAAAAACGGCTTACTATACATGGTCGTTTTGAAGGGAAAAAAAACGCCTTACTATACATGGTCGTTTTGAAGGGAAAAAACGCCTTATTATACATGGTCGTTTTGAAGGGAAAAAAACGCCTTACTATACATGGTCGTTTTGAAGGAAAAAAAAATGCCTTACTATACTTGGTCGTTTTGAAGGGAAAAAAAAAACGCCTTATTATACATGGTCGTTTTGAAGAAAAAAAAAAAGCCTTACTATACATGGTCGTTTTGAAGGGAAAAAAACACCTTACTATACATGGTCGTTTTGAAGGAGGAAAAAACGCCTTACTATACATGGTCGTTTTAAAGGGGAAAAAACGCCTTACTATACATGGTCGTTTTGAAGGGAAAAAAAAGCCTTAATATACATGGTCGTTTTGAAGGGAAAAAAAAATGCCTAACTATACATGGTCGTTTTGAAGGGAAAAAAACGCCTAATTTTACATGGTCGTTTTGAAGGCAAAAAACGGCTGATTATACATGGTCGTTTTGAAGGAAAAAAAAAAAGCCTTACTATACAAGGTTTTTGAAGGGAAAAAAACGCCTTATACATGGTCGTTTTGAAGGGGAAAAAATGCCTTACTATACATGGTCGTTTTGAAGGGAAAAAAAACGCCTTACTATACATGGTCGTTTTGAAGGGAAAAAAACACCTTACTATACATGGTCGTTTTGAAGGAGGAAAAAACGCCTTACTATACATGGTCGTTTTGAAGGGGAAAAAAGCCTTAATATACATGGTCGTTTTGAAGGGAAAAAAAACGCCTTATTATACATGGTCGTTTTGAAGGGAAAAACGCCTTATTATACATGGTCGTTTTTTTTGTCGGAAAAAAAAGCCTTACTATACATGGTCGTTTTTTTGTCGAGAAAAAAAAGCCTTACTATACATGGTCGTTTTTTTGTCAGAAAAAAAAGCCTTACTATACATGGTCGTTTTTTTTGTCGGAAAAAAAAGCCTTACTATACATGGTCGTTTTTTTGTCGGAAAAAAAAGCCTTACTATACATGGTCGTTTTTTTGTCGTAAAAAAAAGCCTTACTATACATGGTCGTTTTTTTGTCGTAAAAAAAAGCCTTACTATACATGGTCGTTTTTTTGTCAGAAAAAAAAGCCTTACTATACATGGTCGTTTTTTTGTCGGAAAAAAAAGCCTTACTATATACATGGTCGTTTTTTTGTCGGAAAAAAAAGCCTTACTATACATGGTCGTTTTTTTGTCAGAAAAAAAAGCCTTACTATACATGGTCGTTTTTTTGTCGAGAAAAAAAAGCCTTACCATACATGGTCGTTTTTTTGTCGGAAAAAAAAGCCTTACTATACATGGTCGTTTTTTTGTCGAGAAAAAAAGGCTTACTATACATGGTCGTTTTTTTGTCGAGAAAAAAAAGCCTTACTATACATGGTCGTTTTTTTGTCGGAAAAAAAAGCCTTACTATACATGGTACGTTTTTTTGTCGGAAAAAAAAGCCTTACTATACATGGTCGTTTTTTTGTCGGGAAAAAAAAAGCCTTACTATACATGGTCGTTTTTTGGTCGTAAAAAAAAAGCCTTACTATACATGGTCGTTTTTTTGTCGAAAAAAAAAGCCTTACCAAACATGGTCGTTTTTTTGTAGAAAAAAAAAGAAGCCTTACTATACATGGTCGTTTTTTTGTCAGAAAAAAAAGCCTTACTATACATGGTCGTTTTTTTGTCTGAAAAAAAAGCCTTACTATACATGGTCGTTTTTTTGTCGGAAAAAAAAGCCTTACTATACATGGTCGTTTTTTTGTCGGAAAAAAAAGCCTTACTATACATGTTCGTTTTTTTGTCGGAAAAAAAAAGCCTTACTATACATGTTCGTTTTTTTGTCGGAAAAAAAAAAGCCTTACTATACATGGTCGTTTTTTTGTCGGAAAAAAAAAGCCTTACTATACATGGTACGTTTTTTTGTCGGAAAAAAAAGCCTTACTATACATGGTACGTTTTTTTGTCGGAAAAAAAAGCCTTACTATACATGGTCGTTTTTTTGTCTGGAAAAAAAAAGCCTTACTATACATGGTCGTTTTTTGGTCGGAAAAAAAAAGCCTTACTATACATGGTCGTTTTTTTGTCGAAAAAAAAAGCCTTACCAAACATGGTCGTTTTTTTGTAGAAAAAAAAAAGCCTTACTATACATGGTCGTTTTTTTGTCAGAAAAAAAAAAGCCTTACTATACATGGTCGTTTTTTTTGTCAGAAAAAAAAAGCCTTACTATACATGGTCGTTTTTTTTGTCGGAAAAAAAAGCCTTACTATACATGGTCGTTTTTTTGTCAGAAAAAAAAAGCCTTACTATACATGGTCGTTTTTTTGTCAGAAAAAAAAGCCTTACTATACATGGTCGTTTTTTTGTCGGAAAAAAAAGCCTTACTATACATGGTCGTTTTTTTGTCGGAAAAAAAAGCCTTACTATACATGTTCGTTTTTTTGTCGGAAAAAAAAGCCTTACTATACATGTTCGTTTTTTTGTCGGAAAAAAAAGCCTTACTATACATGTTCGTTTTTTTGTCGGAAAAAAAAAAGCCTTACTATACATAGTCGTTTTTTTGTCGAAAAAAAAAGCCTTACTATACATGGTCGTTTTTTTGTCAGAAAAAAAAGCCTTACTATACATGGTCGTTTTTTTGTCAGAAAAAAAAGCCTTACTATACATGGTCGTTTTTTTGTCGGAAAAAAAAAGCCTTACTATACATGGTCGTTTTTTTGTCGAAAAAAAAAGCCTTACTAGACATGGTCATTTTTTTGTCGGAAAAAAAAAAAGCCTTACTATACATTGTCGTTTTTTTTGTCGGAAAAAAAAAAAGCCTTACTATACATGGTGGTTTTTTTGTCGGAAAAAAAAAGCCTTACTATACATGGTCGTTTTTTTGTCGGAAAAAAAAAAGCCTAACTATACATGGTCTTTTTTTGTCGGAAAAAAAAAGCCTTACTATACATGGTCGTTTTTTTGTCGGAAAAAAAAGCCTTACTATACATGTTCGTTTTTTTGTCGGAAAAAAAAGCCTTACTATACATGTTCGTTTTTTTGTCGGAAAAAAAAGCCTTACTATACATGTTCGTTTTTTTGTCGGAAAAAAAAAGCCTTACTATACATAGTCGTTTTTTTGTCGAAAAAAAAAGCCTTACTATACATGGTCGTTTTTTTGTCAGAAAAAAAAGCCTTACTATACATGGTCGTTTTTTTGTCAGAAAAAAAAAGCCTTACTATACATGGTCGTTTTTTTGTCGGAAAAAAAAAGCCTTACTATACATGGTCGTTTTTTTGTCGAAAAAAAAAGCCTTACTAGACATGGTCATTTTTTTGTCGGAAAAAAAAAAAGCCTTACTATACATTGTCGTTTTTTTTGTCGGAAAAAAAAAAAGCCTTACTATACATGGTGGTTTTTTTGTCGGAAAAAAAAAGCCTTACTATACATGGTCGTTTTTTTGTCGGAAAAAAAAAAGCCTAACTATACATGGTCTTTTTTTGTCGGAAAAAAAAAGCCTTACTATACATGGTCGTTTTTTTGTCGGAAAAAAAAAGCCTTACTATACATGGTCGTTTTTTTGTCAGAAAAAAAAGAAGCCTTACTATACATTAGGGGTGTGAATTGCCTAGTACCTGACGATTCGATTCGTATCACGATTCACAGGTCACGATTCGATTCGATACCGATTAATCCCGATACGAATTTATAAGTCGATTGTTGCGATTTTTTTTCATTCAAATTTAGAAAATACTAATCAGTAAGCTTGTAGAGTGTAAGATTTATATGAAAACTATTTATCTGAAATTTCAGTCTTATAGAGGTTGTAATTTGTTTCATGTTTGAACAGCACGATGTAGTATCGCGATATATCGCCGAATCGATTTTTTTTAACACCCCTACTATACATGGTCGTTTTTTTGTCGGAAAAAAAAAAGCCTTACTATACATGGTCGTCTTTTTGTCGGAAAAAAAAAGCCTTACTATACATGGTCGTTTTTTTGTCGGAAAAAAAAGCCTTAAGAAAAAAAAAAAAAAAAGACCATGTATAGTAAGGCTTTTTTTTTCTCACAAAAAATGACCATGTATAGTAAGACTTTTTTTTTTTTTCTAACAAAAAATGACCATGTATAGTAAGGCTTTTTTTTAAATAAAAAAAATGACCATGTATAGTAAGGCTTTTCTTTTTCTAACAAAAAAAGACCATGTATAGTAAGGCTTTTTTTTTCTAACAAAAAATGACCATGTATAGTAAGGTGTTTTTTTTTTTTCTAACAAAAAATGACCATGTATAGTAAGGCTTTTTTTCCTAACAAAAAATGACCATGTATAGTAAGGCTTTTTTTTTTTCTAACAAAAAATGACCATGTATAGCAAGGCTTTTTTTTCAAACAAAAAAAAGACCATGTATAGTAAGGCTTTTTTTTTCTAACAAAAAAATGACCATGTATAGTAAGGCTTTTTTTCTAACAAAAAATGAGCATGTATAGTAAGGCTTTTTTTCCCCGACAAAAAATGACCATGTATAGTAGGGCTTTTTTTTTTTCTAACAAAAAATGACCATGTATAGCAGGGCTTTTTTTCGAACAAAAAATGACCATGTATAGTAAGGCTTTTTTTTTTCTCTCACAAAAAGTGACCATGTATAGTCAGGCTTTTTTTTTTTTCTAACAAAAAATGACCATGTGTAGTAAGGCTTTTTTTTCTCAGAAAAAATGACCATGTATAGTAAGTTTTTTTTTTTTTCTAACAAAAAATGACCATGTATAGTAAGACTTCTTTTTTCTAACAAAAAATGACCATGTATAGCAAGGCTTGTTTTTCTAACAAAAAAATGACCATGTATAGTAAGGCTTTTTTTTCTAACAAAAAAATTACCATGTAAAGTAAGGCTTTTTTTTTCTAACAAAAAATGACCATGTATAGTAAGGCTTTTTTTTTCTAACAAAAAATGAGCATGTATAGTAAGGCTTTTTTTTCCCAACAAAAAATGACCATGTATAGTAGGGCTTTTTTTTTCTAACAAAAAATGACCATGTATAGTAAGGCTTTTTTTTTTTTTTCTAACAAAAAATTACCATGTATAGTAAGGCTTTTTTTTCCTCACAAAAAATGACCATGTATAGTAAGTTTTTTTTTTTTCTAACAAAAAATGACCATGTATAGTAAGACTTCTTTTTTCTAACAAAAAATGACCATGTATAGTAAGGCTTTTTTTTTTCTAACAAAAAATGACCATGAATAGGAAGGCTTTTTTTTCTCACAAAAAATGACCACGTTTGTAAGACCTTTTTTTTCTAACAAAAAATGACCATGTATAGTAAGGCCTTTTTTTCTCCCAAAAAATGACCACGTTTGTAAGGCCTTTTTTTTCTAACAAAAAATGACCATGTATATAGTAAGGCTTTTTTTCTAACAAAAAAAATGACCATGTATAGTAAGGCTTTTTTTTCTAACAAAAAATGACCATGTATAGTAAGGCCTTTTTTTTCTAACAAAAAATGAATATGTATAGTAAGGCTTTTTTTTCTAACAAAAAAATGACCAGTTATAGTGAGGCCTTTTTTTTTCCTAACAAAAAATGACCATGTATAGTAAGGGTTTTTTTTCTAACAAAAAAATGACCATGTATAGTAAGGCCTTTTTTTTTCTAACAAAAAATGAACATGTATAGTCAGGCTTTTTTTTCTAACAAAAAAATGACCATCTATAGTAAGGCCTTTTTTTTTCTAACAAAAAATGACCATGTATAGTAAGGGTTTTTTTTCTAACAAAAAAATGACCATGTATAGTAAGGCTTTTTTTATCTAACAAAAAATGACCATGTATAGTAAGGCTTTTTTTTTTCTAATAAAAAATGACCATGTATAGTAAGGCTTTTCTTTTTCTAACAAAAAAATGACCATGTATAGTAAGGCTTACTATACATGGTCGTTTTTTTGTCGGAAAAAAAAAGCCTTACTATACATGGTCGTTTTTTTGTCAGAAAAAAAAGCCTTACTATACATGGTCGTTTTTTTGTCGGAAAAAAAAGCCTTACTATACATGGTCGTTTTTTTGTCTGACAAAAAAAGCCTTACTATACATGGTCGTTTTTTTGTCTGACAAAAAAAGCCTTACTATACATGGTCGTTTTTTTGTCGGACAAAAAAGCCTTACTATACATGGTCGTTTTTTCGTCAAAAAAAAAAAAGCCTTACTATATATGATCGTTTTTTTGTCGGAAAAAAAGAGCCTTACTATACATGGTCGTTTTTTTGTCGGAAAAAAAAGCCTTACTATACATGGTCGTTTTTTTGTCGGAAAAAAAAGCCTTACTATACATGGTCGTTTTTTTGTCGGAAAAAAAAGCCTTACTATACATGGTCGTTTTTTTGTCGGAAAAAAAAGCCTTACTATACATGGTCGTTTTTTTGTCTGACAAAAAAAGCCTTACTATACATGGTCGTTTTTTTGTCTGACAAAAAAAGCCTTACTATACATGGTCGTTTTTTTGTCGGAAAAAAAAGCCTTACTATACATGGTCGTTTTTTTGTCGTAAAAAAAAGCCTTACTATACATGGTCGTTTTTTTGTCGTAAAAAAAAGCCTTACTATACATGGTCGTTTTTTTGTCAGAAAAAAAAGCCTTACTATACATGGTCGTTTTTTTGTCGGAAAAAAAAGCCTTACTATATACATGGTCGTTTTTTTGTCGGAAAAAAAAGCCTTACTATACATGGTCGTTTTTTTGTCAGAAAAAAAAGCCTTACTATACATGGTCGTTTTTTTGTCGAGAAAAAAAAGCCTTACCATACATGGTCGTTTTTTTGTCGGAAAAAAAAGCCTTACTATACATGGTCGTTTTTTTGTCGAGAAAAAAAGGCTTACTATACATGGTCGTTTTTTTGTCGAGAAAAAAAAGCCTTACTATACATGGTCGTTTTTTTGTCGGAAAAAAAAGCCTTACTATACATGGTACGTTTTTTTGTCGGAAAAAAAAGCCTTACTATACATGGTCGTTTTTTTGTCGGGAAAAAAAAAGCCTTACTATACATGGTCGTTTTTTGGTCGTAAAAAAAAAGCCTTACTATACATGGTCGTTTTTTTGTCGAAAAAAAAAGCCTTACCAAACATGGTCGTTTTTTTGTAGAAAAAAAAAGAAGCCTTACTATACATGGTCGTTTTTTTGTCAGAAAAAAAAGCCTTACTATACATGGTCGTTTTTTTGTCGGAAAAAAAAGCCTTACTATACATGGTCGTTTTTTTGTCGGAAAAAAAAGCCTTACTATACATGGTCGTTTTTTTGTCGGAAAAAAAAGCCTTACTATACATGTTCGTTTTTTTGTCGGAAAAAAAAAGCCTTACTATACATGTTCGTTTTTTTGTCGGAAAAAAAAAAGCCTTACTATACATGGTCGTTTTTTTGTCGGAAAAAAAAAGCCTTACTATACATGGTACGTTTTTTTGTCGGAAAAAAAAGCCTTACTATACATGGTACGTTTTTTTGTCGGAAAAAAAAGCCTTACTATACATGGTCGTTTTTTTGTCTGGAAAAAAAAAGCCTTACTATACATGGTCGTTTTTTGGTCGGAAAAAAAAAGCCTTACTATACATGGTCGTTTTTTTGTCGAAAAAAAAGCCTTACCAAACATGGTCGTTTTTTTGTAGAAAAAAAAAAGCCTTACTATACATGGTCGTTTTTTTGTCAGAAAAAAAAAAGCCTTACTATACATGGTCGTTTTTTTTGTCAGAAAAAAAAAGCCTTACTATACATGGTCGTTTTTTTTGTCGGAAAAAAAAAGCCTTACTATACATGGTCGTTTTTTTTGTCGGAAAAAAAAAGCCTTACTATACATGGTCGTTTTTTTGTCAGAAAAAAAAGCCTTACTATACATGGTCGTTTTTTTGTCAGAAAAAAAAGCCTTACTATACATGGTCGTTTTTTTGTCGGAAAAAAAAGCCTTACTATACATGGTCGTTTTTTTGTCGGAAAAAAAAGCCTTACTATACATGTTCGTTTTTTTGTCGGAAAAAAAAGCCTTACTATACATGTTCGTTTTTTTGTCGGAAAAAAAAAGCCTTACTATACATAGTCGTTTTTTTGTCGAAAAAAAAAGCCTTACTATACATGGTCGTTTTTTTGTCAGAAAAAAAAGCCTTACTATACATGGTCGTTTTTTTGTCAGAAAAAAAAGCCTTACTATACATGGTCGTTTTTTTGTCGGAAAAAAAAAGCCTTACTATACATGGTCGTTTTTTTGTCGAAAAAAAAAGCCTTACTAGACATGGTCATTTTTTTGTCGGAAAAAAAAAAAGCCTTACTATACATTGTCGTTTTTTTTGTCGGAAAAAAAAAAAGCCTTACTATACATGGTGGTTTTTTTGTCGGAAAAAAAAAGCCTTACTATACATGGTCGTTTTTTTGTCGGAAAAAAAAAAGCCTAACTATACATGGTCTTTTTTTGTCGGAAAAAAAAAGCCTTACTATACATGGTCGTTTTTTTGTCGGAAAAAAAAGCCTTACTATACATGTTCGTTTTTTTGTCGGAAAAAAAAGCCTTACTATACATGTTCGTTTTTTTGTCGGAAAAAAAAGCCTTACTATACATGTTCGTTTTTTTGTCGGAAAAAAAAAGCCTTACTATACATAGTCGTTTTTTTGTCGAAAAAAAAAGCCTTACTATACATGGTCGTTTTTTTGTCAGAAAAAAAAGCCTTACTATACATGGTCGTTTTTTTGTCAGAAAAAAAAAGCCTTACTATACATGGTCGTTTTTTTGTCGGAAAAAAAAAGCCTTACTATACATGGTCGTTTTTTTGTCGAAAAAAAAAGCCTTACTAGACATGGTCATTTTTTTGTCGGAAAAAAAAAAAGCCTTACTATACATTGTCGTTTTTTTTGTCGGAAAAAAAAAAAGCCTTACTATACATGGTGGTTTTTTTGTCGGAAAAAAAAAGCCTTACTATACATGGTCGTTTTTTTGTCGGAAAAAAAAAAGCCTAACTATACATGGTCTTTTTTTGTCGGAAAAAAAAAGCCTTACTATACATGGTCGTTTTTTTGTCGGAAAAAAAAAGCCTTACTATACATGGTCGTTTTTTTGTCAGAAAAAAAAGAAGCCTTACTATACATTAGGGGTGTGAATTGCCTAGTACCTGACGATTCGATTCGTATCACGATTCACAGGTCACGATTCGATTCGATACCGATTAATCCCGATACGAATTTATAAGTCGATTGTTGCGATTTTTTTTCATTCAAATTTAGAAAATACTAATCAGTAAGCTTGTAGAGTGTAAGATTTATATGAAAACTATTTATCTGAAATTTCAGTCTTATAGAGGTTGTAATTTGTTTCATGTTTGAACAGCACGATGTAGTATCGCGATATATCGCCGAATCGATTTTTTTTAACACCCCTACTATACATGGTCGTTTTTTTGTCGGAAAAAAAAAAGCCTTACTATACATGGTCGTCTTTTTGTCGGAAAAAAAAAGCCTTACTATACATGGTCGTTTTTTTGTCGGAAAAAAAAGCCTTAAGAAGAAAAAAAAAAAAAGACCATGTATAGTAAGGCTTTTTTTTTCTCACAAAAAATGACCATGTATAGTAAGACTTATTTTTTTTTCTCACAAAAAATGACCATGTATAGTAAGGCTTTTTTTTAAATAAAAAAAATGACCATGTATAGTAAGGCTTTTCTTTTTCTAACAAAAAAAGACCATGTATAGTAAGGCTTTTTTTTTCTAACAAAAAATGACCATGTATAGTAAGGTGTTTTTTTTTTTTCTAACAAAAAATGACCATGTATAGTAAGGCTTTTTTTCCTAACAAAAAATGACCATGTATAGTAAGGCTTTTTTTTTTTCTAACAAAAAATGACCATGTATAGCAAGGCTTTTTTTTCAAACAAAAAAAAGACCATGTATAGTAAGGCTTTTTTTTTCTAACAAAAAAATGACCATGTATAGTAAGGCTTTTTTTCTAACAAAAAATGAGCATGTATAGTAAGGCTTTTTTTCCCCGACAAAAAATGACCATGTATAGTAGGGCTTTTTTTTTTTCTAACAAAAAATGACCATGTATAGCAGGGCTTTTTTTCGAACAAAAAATGACCATGTATAGTAAGGCTTTTTTTTTTCTCTCACAAAAAGTGACCATGTATAGTCAGGCTTTTTTTTTTTTCTAACAAAAAATGACCATGTATAGTAAGGCTTTTTTTTTCTAACAAAAAATGAGCATGTATAGTAAGGCTTTTTTTTCCCAACAAAAAATGACCATGTATAGTAGGGCTTTTTTTTTCTAACAAAAAATGACCATGTATAGTAAGGCTTTTTTTTTTTTTTCTAACAAAAAATTACCATGTATAGTAAGGCTTTTTTTTCCTCACAAAAAATGACCATGTATAGTAAGTTTTTTTTTTTTCTAACAAAAAATGACCATGTATAGTAAGACTTCTTTTTTCTAACAAAAAATGACCATGTATAGTAAGGCTTTTTTTTTTCTAACAAAAAATGACCATGAATAGGAAGGCTTTTTTTTCTCACAAAAAATGACCACGTTTGTAAGACCTTTTTTTTCTAACAAAAAATGACCATGTATAGTAAGGCCTTTTTTTCTCCCAAAAAATGACCACGTTTGTAAGGCCTTTTTTTTCTAACAAAAAATGACCATGTATATAGTAAGGCTTTTTTTCTAACAAAAAAAATGACCATGTATAGTAAGGCTTTTTTTTCTAACAAAAAATGACCATGTATAGTAAGGCCTTTTTTTTCTAACAAAAAATGAATATGTATAGTAAGGCTTTTTTTTCTAACAAAAAAATGACCAGTTATAGTGAGGCCTTTTTTTTTCCTAACAAAAAATGACCATGTATAGTAAGGGTTTTTTTTCTAACAAAAAAATGACCATGTATAGTAAGGCCTTTTTTTTTCTAACAAAAAATGAACATGTATAGTCAGGCTTTTTTTTCTAACAAAAAAATGACCATCTATAGTAAGGCCTTTTTTTTTCTAACAAAAAATGACCATGTATAGTAAGGGTTTTTTTTCTAACAAAAAAATGACCATGTATAGTAAGGCTTTTTTTATCTAACAAAAAATGACCATGTATAGTAAGGCTTTTTTTTTTCTAATAAAAAATGACCATGTATAGTAAGGCTTTTCTTTTTCTAACAAAAAAATGACCATGTATAGTAAGGCTTACTATACATGGTCGTTTTTTTGTCGGAAAAAAAAAGCCTTACTATACATGGTCGTTTTTTTGTCAGAAAAAAAAGCCTTACTATACATGGTCGTTTTTTTGTCGGAAAAAAAAGCCTTACTATACATGGTCGTTTTTTTGTCTGACAAAAAAAGCCTTACTATACATGGTCGTTTTTTTGTCTGACAAAAAAAGCCTTACTATACATGGTCGTTTTTTTGTCGGACAAAAAAGCCTTACTATACATGGTCGTTTTTTCGTCAAAAAAAAAAAAGCCTTACTATATATGATCGTTTTTTTGTCGGAAAAAAAGAGCCTTACTATACATGGTCGTTTTTTTGTCGGAAAAAAAAGCCTTACTATACATGGTCGTTTTTTTGTCGGAAAAAAAAGCCTTACTATACATGGTCGTTTTTTTGTCGGAAAAAAAAGCCTTACTATACATGGTCGTTTTTTTGTCGGAAAAAAAAGCCTTACTATACATGGTCGTTTTTTTGTCTGACAAAAAAAGCCTTACTATACATGGTCGTTTTTTTGTCTGACAAAAAAAGCCTTACTATACATGGTCGTTTTTTTGTCGGAAAAAAAAGCCTTACTATACATGGTCGTTTTTTTGTCAGAAAAAAAAGCCTTACTATACATGGTCGTTTTTTTGTCAGAAAAAAAAAAGCCTTACTATACATGGTCGTTTTTTTGTCGGAAAAAAAAGCCTTACTATACATGGTCGTTTTTTTGTCTGAAAAAAAAGCCTTACTATACATGGTCGTTTTTTTGTCGGACAAAAAAGCCTTACTATACATGGTCGTTTTTTTGTCGGACAAAAAAGCCTTACTATACATGGTCGTTTTTTTGTCGGAAAAAAAGCCTTACTATACATGGTCGTTTTTTTGTCGGAAAAAAAAAAGCCTTACTACACATGCTCGTTTTTTTTGCCAAAAAAAAAGCCTTACTATACATGGTCGTTTTTTTTGTCTAAAAAAAAACAACCTTATTATACATGGTCGTTTTTTAGTCGGAAAAAAAAAGCCTTACTATACATGGTCGTTTTTTTGTCGGAAAAAAAAGCCTTACTATACATGGTCGTTTTTTTGTCGGGAAAAAAAAGCCCTACTATACATGGTCGTTTTTTTGTCGGAAAAAAAGAGCCTTACTATACATGGTCGATTTTTTGTCGAAAAAAAAAAAAGCCTTACTATACATGGTCGTTTTTTTGTCTGAAAAAAAGAGCCTTACTATACATGGTCGTTTTTTTGTCGGAAAAAAAAGCCTTACTATACATGGTCGTTTTTTTGTCGGAAAAAAAAGCCTTACTATACATGGTCGTTTTTTTGTCGGAAAAAAAAGCCTTACTATACATGGTCGTTTTTTTGTCTGACAAAAAAAGCCTTACTATACATGGTCGTTTTTTTGTCTGACAAAATAAGCCTTACTATACATGGTCGTTTTTTTGTCTGACAAAAAAAGCCTTACTATACATGGTCGTTTTTTTGTCGGAAAAAAAAGCCTTACTATACATGGTCGTTTTTTTGTCAGAAAAAAAAGCCTTACTATACATGGTCGTTTTTTTGTCAGAAAAAAAAAAAGCCTTACTATACATGGTCGTTTTTTTGTCTGACAAAAAAAGCCTTACTATACATGGTCGTTTTTTTGTCTGACAAAAAAAGCCTTACTATACATGGTCGTTTTTTTGTCGGAAAAAAAAGCCTTACTATACATGGTCGTTTTTTTGTCAGAAAAAAAAGCCTTACTATACATGGTCGTTTTTTTGTCAGAAAAAAAAAAAGCCTTACTATACATGGTCGTTTTTTTGTCGGAAAAAAAAGCCTTACTATACATGGTCGTTTTTTTGTCTGAAAAAAAAGCCTTACTATACATGGTCGTTTTTTTGTCGGACAAAAAAGCCTTACTATACATGGTCGTTTTTTTGTCGGACAAAAAAGCCTTACTATACATGGTCGTTTTTTTGTCGGAAAAAAAGCCTTACTATACATGGTCGTTTTTTTGTCGGAAAAAAAAAAGCCTTACTACACATGCTCGTTTTTTTTGCCAAAAAAAAAGCCTTACTATACATGGTCGTTTTTTTTGTCTAAAAAAAAAACAACCTTATTATACATGGTCGTTTTTTAGTCGGAAAAAAAAAGCCTTACTATACATGGTCGTTTTTTTGTCGGAAAAAAAAGCCTTACTATACATGGTCGTTTTTTTGTCGGGAAAAAAAAGCCCTACTATACATGGTCGTTTTTTTGTCGGAAAAAAAGAGCCTTACTATACATGGTCGATTTTTTGTCGAAAAAAAAAAAAGCCTTACTATACATGGTCGTTTTTTTGTCGGAAAAAAAGAGCCTTACTATACATGGTCGTTTTTTTGTCGGAAAAAAAAGCCTTACTATACATGGTCGTTTTTTTGTCGGAAAAAAAAGCCTTACTATACATGGTCGTTTTTTTGTCGGAAAAAAAAAGCCTTACTATACATGGTCGTTTTTTTGTCTGACAAAAAAAGCCTTACTATACATGGTCGTTTTTTTGTCTGACAAAATAAGCCTTACTATACATGGTCGTTTTTTTGTCTGACAAAAAAAGCCTTACTATACATGGTCGTTTTTTTGTCGGAAAAAAAAGCCTTACTATACATGGTCGTTTTTTTGTCAGAAAAAAAAAGCCTTACTATACATGGTCGTTTTTTTGTCAGAAAAAAAAGCCTTACTATACATGGTCGTTTTTTTGTCAGAAAAAAAAAAAGCCTTACTATACATGGTCGTTTTTTTTCGGAAAAAAAAGCCTTACTATACATGGTCGTTTTTTAGTCGAAAAAAAAAAGCCTTACTATACATGGTCGTTTTTTTGTCGGGGAAAAAAAAGCCTTACTATACATGGTCGATTTTTTGTCGGAGAAAAAAAAAGCCTTACTATACATGGTCGTTTTTTTGTCAGAAAAAAAAAAGCCTTACTATACATGGTCGTTTTTTTGTCGGAAAAAAAAGCCTTACTATACATGGTCGTTTTTTTGTCAGAAAAAAAAGCCTTACTATACATGGTCGTTTTTTTGTAAGGCCTTTTTTTCTCCCAAAAAATGACCACGTTTGTAAGGCCTTTTTTTTCTAACAAAAAATGACCATGTATAGTAAGGTTTTTTTTTTCTAACAAAAAATGACCATGTATAGTAAGGCCTTTTTTTTCTAACAAAAAATGAATATGTATAGTAAGGCTTTTTTTTCTAACAAAAAAATGACCATGTATAGTAAGGCTTTTTTTTTTCTAACAAAAAATGACCATGTATAGTAAGTTTTTTTTTTTTTCTAACAAAAAATGACCATGTATAGTAAGACTTCTTTTTTCTAACAAAAAATGACCATGTATAGTAAGGCTTTTTTTTTTCTAACAAAAAATGACCATGAATAGGAAGGCTTTTTTTTCTCACAAAAAATGACCACGTTTGTAAGACCTTTTTTTTCTAACAAAAAATGACCATGTATAGTAAGGCCTTTTTTTCTCCCAAAAAATGACCACGTTTGTAAGGCCTTTTTTTTCTAACAAAAAATGACCATGTATATAGTAAGGCTTTTTTTCTAACAAAAAAAATGACCATGTATAGTAAGGCTTTTTTTTCTAACAAAAAATGACCATGTATAGTAAGGCCTTTTTTTTCTAACAAAAAATGAATATGTATAGTAAGGCTTTTTTTTCTAACAAAAAAATGACCAGTTATAGTGAGGCCTTTTTTTTTCTAACAAAAAATGACCATGTATAGTAAGGGGTTTTTTTCTAACAAAAAAATGACCATGTATAGTAAGGCCTTTTTTTTTCTAACAAAAAATGAACATGTATAGTCAGGCTTTTTTTTCTAACAAAAAAATGACCATCTATAGTAAGGCCTTTTTTTTTCTAACAAAAAATGACCATGTATAGTAAGGGTTTTTTTTCTAACAAAAAAATGACCATGTATAGTAAGGCTTTTTTTATCTAACAAAAAATGACCATGTATAGTAAGGCTTTTTTTTTTCTAATAAAAAATGACCATGTATAGTAAGGCTTTTCTTTTTCTAACAAAAAAATGACCATGTATAGTTAGACTTTTTTTTTTTTTTTTTTTTTTTTTTAAACAAAAAGATGACCATGTATAGTAAGGCTTTTTTTATCTAACAAAAAATGACCATGTATAGTAAGGCTTTTTTTTTTTTTCTAACAAAAAATGACCATGTATAGTAAGGCTTTTCTTTTTCTAACAAAAAATGACCATGTATCGTAAGGCTTTTTTTTTCTAACAAAAAAATGACCATTTGGCTTTAGTTTTTTTTTATAGGGCAGAGTTGGAATGAGCTTGAATAGTTTGACTCATTCGTCAGTATTGCCCACCTTTTTGTTATATAAAAGTCCTGCATGTTTTCCCTCTGCCTTCCTGTGCATATGACACCAAGACAATTCCATGCTTCAGTATTTGGAATTAAAAAAAATATATATAAAACTCTTGCCATACATACCATCAATGAAACGAGAATGGTCTTTTTAGAAAGAACGCCTTTACATGATAATTACTTAAAAAAATAAAATAAAAAATCTTTCCTGCATGTGTATGTTCTGTGTAGCGAACAGACATACACCAGGGGGCACTATTTAGTCCCAAAGGTTCACATGCCCGTGGTGGCCCTAAAAATAGCTCTTCAGTAATGGCACCTATTGACCTTCTAGAAACAGAGATTTAAAGAAATCAAGTGCTGCATATTCACCTGTTTCCTCAATGAAAATTCAAGAACATGATTACACCATACTGTATTACATGGCTCAAGGGAATTTGAGCATATTTGTTATTTCAGGAATGTATATAAAACTGGCAACACTTTGCATTATTCAGTAGCCAAAACCATTTCCTGCTAAGCTTCAGAAAACAGGTGAGCCATGATTAGTTATTGCCTGAGGAACACTGTCATTTAAAGACAACAGCATGTGGCAAAATTGCCACCACCCGAACACCATGTTTAATTAAACTAAGGGGGTGTTATTCTCATTGAACATTTTGGTGAGTTGACTTCGGCATTTAAAAAAAAAAAAAAAAAAAAAATAGCATAATGTCTATTTATTTATTAATTCCATATGTATATGAATATTTTCATTATTTTACTCTTACTATGCAGATGTCATTTAAAAAAAAAAAAAAAAAAAAAAAAAGCCTATTTACGCTGATTATCATTTCGCTTAAAAACCCCCAAACATGGGTCTCAAATTGGGTAAGAAAATCACAAATGCTGAGATATGGAGACGCCCAACCCCACCCAGCGTGTTCATTCATTGGCCTCTCACAGGAAGGAAGACAGTCCTCGTCTGCTGACAGCAGGAAACACCGCCTGGCAGGATGTCAGAACTCTGTGACCTCACCTTGGGTGGAAACGGTCACGATAAGGTCACTTCATACCCCACCAACCTGGAGGAATTCCTCATTGGTAAAAAAAATAAAATAAATAAATAAATAATAATTAAAAAAAAAAAAAAAAAAGGTCTTTTTGGTATAAAAAGACCCCAAGGCATTTCCCATTTTCCTCCAAAATGACAATGGGTTACCACTACAACCTTGAAAAGCCAATGATTTGTGCCAATGGCTGATCTTGCATTTAAAATATAAATACATCAAAGGGTATTTGGTGGTTGATTGCATGTACTCAGACATTAAAATTGAGGAAAATAGTAATTAAAAAGCACTGCATCAGCCCCAAAAGAGATCGGCCCACCGGGCATCTGCCCTGAATGCCAGATGGCCATCCCTGTCCAGCCCCGCCCTTGTATGATACCCATACATTGGTTTCTTCTAACCAAAAGGCTTACTTCAATACATACAATTCATACATAACCACACCCGTCACCATGGGCGGGCCATAGGGGTCCGTGCCCGCCCACCAAGATGTTTGTGCCTGCCCATTTGGGGCATGGATCTCTAAAATGGTTCTCTTTTTTTTTTAAATTATTATTATATTTTTCCATTCTTATGTCCGAGTGAGTTTTCTTTTTAATTCTGCTGCAGACACCGTTCAAACAGGTGGCTCGCTCGAAGCGATATATCAGCGCATCCGCCATATTGGATGTGGCAATTGTATTTAAATAATTAGTAACATTGACTTTGAATGGGATAATATAATCAAAGGTAATAGTTCCTTATGAATCCAATGAGTTGTGGCTTGATGATACATCTCCAAGGAGAAACGGAACGAGGCATCTTTACAAATAGCTTCACTTTGCCTCATCCAATATGGCTTTGGCGTCAACCTACTCACGCCGCTGCTGCAGTCTACTGTATGTGTATGTACTGTCAATGTGGTCTATGACAAATCTGTCAGCGGGCGCCTTTAAGTGGATCGATGCATGGCAGTGTTACATAAATTTATCCAAATACATTGGACAAGTCTGTAGGGTATTCATTATAATTGGGCCCACCTATGCATTTCATGTGCCCACCTTACGCCTGGGATCTGGTGAGGGGTCTGTACATAACACTGGCTTAAAAGCACCCTTAAAGCCCCAAAACTGGCTTCAAACCCTTTTTCTTTGACTTCCTATCGTAAATTCTGCATTCCCAAACCTCTTCTAAGCAGAGGACAATCAGCCAGCTCATAAGAAGACTTCCTGCCGGTGACTTTGTCTCAAACGCCATAAAACGATAATGACACCCGCTTGAAATCATTTACAGCACCATCACGTGCCCAGACAATGTCAGCCTCTGTCGCACGCCCGTAAACGTCGCAACTTCCACTTGTGAACTGCAGGGGGCATCAGTGCACTCCGATCCCTTTCTGTCCTTGTTCAACTTCCGCAGCGGGTTTTCTACCAACGCCCTCCGAGCAGCCCCTCCCAAGTCCCAACAGACTTCCGGTCTGCAGCACTGACGTCACTCAAGCAAGCCATTCCACCTCCATGCTGCAGACAGTACAAAGCGCGCAGAGCCAAAGCTTGTGACACTGGCGGGACAATAAGTGCAAACATGGCGGCGAGTCGACTGAAGCAGCAGAATTAATGAGGTTGTAAAAAAAAAAAAAAAAAAAAAAAGGGGGTCTGATGTGATGTATGAGCTATAAAATGACTGCTAAGTACAAGCGTTTTGCCACTCATTTACATCCAACTGGCATGAGCACACTCGGTGAAAATGCACCATACATCTATTATCATCATGGTACTAAATTGCAGGCATGATTTAATCAATCATCAATTGTTAAAGGGAATGCCAACCCCCCAAAAAATTACTTACAATATATTCTGTGCAACCCCACTACTCCCAATGTGGTACTGTGGTTAATGTTACATTAGTGGAATATGAGTTCATATTATCGGGAAATGTTTAAGGTCGACTTTGATCTTTTGTACTCATATCGATCTATTATTGAAGTTTGTGTTCATTTTGTACTCTTATAATGTACAAGTATAAATGAGGTCATCTGAGGTCTCCTGCTAGCGTTCCTAATGTTTTGTCTGGTGGATTTACACAATGTTGTGGGGCCACAGAGATCAAGCCTGTGGTCGGCAGGTTGGCACTGAAGGGGCAAAAACGCTTCCAGGTCAGGCCAGGATCTGCCACGTGACCACAAGTCATTGGGTGGTCACCCTCCAAAACAAGCACAACTGTACAGACGAGCTCATGATGGCAGCGGCTGCGATATGTCGCATTCTCTGGCGTTTAGCTGCGGGGCTTTCCCGGAACTTGATGACATCACGCTCAGGTGGCTACGTGAATCTCTGCCGTTTTGGAAGCGGCCATTGGGGATCGTGCCGTTTTCGAGTTTTAGATTTCCCATCTGCCCTTGGCAGAGGCGCTTTGAGGTCACCGGCATTCCCAGCTGCTGCGGGCCATCTCACACACATGCGCACGCAGAGTGGTGTGGGCACCTCTCACATGGCTCGTGCACCTGACACAATGAAGGCACATCAGACCGAACACTGTACAGCAAGTGCCTCAAAATCATGAGGCAGATGTGCTCACTACTAGCTGGACTGAATAGATGAACTTGGGGTGGGCTGACCCACTTGTCCCCATCAAGAGCACCCTTCATCCAGCAAACAGAGCACAGACACAGCCGGGCCACACGTTGACAAAAGGCCCCGTTCTACTCAGGTCCCAAATTTGGGAAGCGGGAGGACAATTTGAGCACTTGTGCAACCGGCATGCTGTCAGTGGGGGAGGCTCGGGCGCACGGGTTGGAAAATGCCTGGAGGAACAAAAAGGCCTTGGTTTTTAAATGCCTCTTCTCCGCCTCACACAGAAGCTGCACGTCTCCATCTCCCGCCCCTCTCTCTTTTGTTCACGGGCGAGGAATTTAGCCGATGTTGGCGCTCAAACATGTCTATTTGGGTGTGCAAACAGGAGCCACTAAACGGCAGCAAGGGTGTGTCTCACGTGCCCGTCGGCGCATCCAACACCTCGCCGCCGCGCGCGCGCACCGATCGGGCGCAGGAATGCATCGGGAGCAGCTGTTTGTGTCGGGTTTACATGTCACACGTGGTTCGCCGTGCTCAGGTTGCGCTCGTTTAGAAGCCATCCCGCTGGACGGTGGATTAGGGTTAGACATCTGATATCCTTGATCAAAATGTATCAACAAAAACAATTAATCCATGACAACAGAACATACACACTAGCATGGCTGGGTAAATTGCCTTTCGGAAATATGTAAGTATTTGTCACGGAATGAGGTTGCATGCTCACAAACCTCGACCGTTTCAGGCTCCACAACAATAAATCGCCACTCGTGTCTTTTCTAGGTTTAGTCGTGTGATGTTAGCAAACAAAGACCATAGCAAGGCCAAATGTTCGTGTCACATATGTACAGCTATTCCGGCAAGGGTGACAAATCCAGGTCCAGAAAGTAAAAACACTGCCACAGCTTGACTTTTGCGCCAAAATGAGACAAAAACTCAAATATAATAGCATTCATTGAAACTATAACAATAACTAAAATTGACTGACAATTTAAAAAAAAGAAAAAAAAGAAAAAGAAAAACAACAGTGGCAAAAATTCACAAAATCCAATCAGAAGGAATGAAACATGAGTTGGGAAAAAAGAACCACTCAAAAACTGTTCAATGTTTACTGCACTTCAATGTTCAAACGTGTTTAAATTCATTGCACAACTGTAAGATTAATCTCAGGCAATTATGCACTTTTTTTTTTTAAACAGTTATATTGTCAGTTCAACATGTTTCATTGAAACAAGTTACCTTTGTATTAAATGTGTCTTGCATGTTAAAACTGCAGTTACAAATTGGTGTGTTATCATTTTTTCCTGTATAAAAGTAGAAATGTATGATGAAGACAACTACACTGTCAATTTCGTCAACTAAAATTGGACTAAAACTAAAATGCAATCAGATGACTGAAACTTTAATTAACTCATTCACTCCCAGCCATTTTCATGTTCTATTGCTATAAAAACATGGAACCTACCAAAAGAAAAATGTCTCTTCTTTCATCAGGGGGAAAAAAACAAAAACAAAGTACGGCATATTTTTTATCTGTTTTTATGTTTTGTAGCAATTAGCATTAGAATTAGCTAAGTTTCATCATTATTCACAAACCTGTTGAAAATACTGGGAAAAGGAGCTTGTTGCAACATGGACCTGGTTGATCTCTTATACTTTGCTGCCACCTGCTGGCCATTTTTTTTTTTTGTAATAACTACCATCGCTTTAAGCAACCACTTCAGGTCAGAAACTGCATAAAAGCCTTCATACAAAAACTCTAGCAAACAAAAACCTAAAAAAACGTATAAATACGTTTTTGGGAGTGAATGAGTTAATTTTAGTCAAAAGACTAACTAAAACTAAATAAAAATTTCCGCTAGGGATCTGGCTAGCTAGCACAAGGGGCTAAAGGCAAACTATGGCAAGGTTTTTACTTTCCGGACCTGGATTTTTCTAATTCCGCCAAGGAGGAGTGTGAAAAAAAAGCAGCCAGTCAATTCTGACAATAACTCGGAGGGATGGCGTTCACATAGAGACCCCGACTGCAGTTTGTGCTAGCTGGGTTAGCACCAACGGTTGCACAGCAACTGGCCACGCTCAGGTGAGAATCTCCTCCGTCATAACTCTTTCGCCTCACTTGTTTTGTTCCTCGCCGCTTTCAATCACCTACTGGAGCCTTCCGCTGGCTGCTGCCATCGCCTCAGTGCCCCTTTTATAGTCACTGGAGGCCAATGTCCTCTCCGCACTAAGATGTTTCTATTGGTACATGCGCGACAGAAGCTGCACAGCTGGACTTCTGATACAGTGCTTGATCCACAGTTGAATCCTCTAGGTTGTAGTTTTAACATTGCCCCAGAACTCCCTCCCGGCAATTGGATAACCACAAACGCACTTAGACACCAGACGAAGTCAGACAAACGCTCCTTTTTGCAACACACAATAAAGTCCAAGTACTCACGTCATCAACAAAGCAGAAGTCTGCCATTTTTGCTTTAATGCAACCATTTTTAGTCCATTTCAACTATTCCAAACTAGTCTGAGTTTTTCGCTCTCCTCTTTGGGCATCGGTCCAACCACTTTCAAATTTGAACCAAATCTAAGTACTAGTGTTAATTTTATAAGACATTTTAAAATTTTGTCTCAGTTTCAATCACATTGGTTAGGTTTTGCCGTTGCCACTCAACTTCATCCCATTTTATTTAGTCCATTTTTAGTCAACTATAAATCTAGCATTTTATTTCAAGACAACATATTTATTAATCTCGCCTTCATTAACTCATTCACTCCCCAAAACGTATTTATACGTTGTTTTTTTTTTAGGTTTTTATCTGCTAGAGTTTTTGTATGAAGGCTTTTATGCAGTTTCTGACCTGAAGTGGTTGCTTAAACTGATGGTAGTTATTAAAAAAAAAAAAAAAAAAAAGCTGCAACAAGCTCTTTTTCCCAGTATTTTCAACAGGTATGTGAATAATGATGAAACTTAGCTAATTCTAATGCTAATTGCTACAAAACATAAAAACAGATTAAAAAAAATACCATACTTTTTTTTTTTTTTTTTTTTTTTTTCCCTGATGAAAGAAGGGACATTTTTCTTTTGGTAGGTTCCATGTTTTTATCGCAATAGAACATGAAAATGGCTGGGAGTGAATGAGTTAACAATAAATTTTTTAATTGGGGTTTTAATCCACTGAAAAAGGTGTGTTGACAAAAAAACATGTTTTTGCATTTTATTAACAGAATGAACACTACTATGTACTGTATAAACAACTGTAGGCATGTTAATGACACCCAGCAAGAGTATAGATGTCACACGGCAATGGAGCGGCCACTAACAGAGCTGGTCGCACGGCAACAGCGCAGACTCTATTGTGTTTCCGCGCTGGATGCTCTCGACAGGAAGTAGACGGCCAACTGTGTCGTTTAAAAAGTCTTTCAGTCGTCTTTAACAATTCGAGCCATGTATTTGATGCTCCAGAATGAATGACACCGGGGCGGACTCAAGCCTCTCCTGTCGCCTATGCCCCTGGCGATGAAATCAAGGTTCCCAGTTGCAGGCATCCAGAGTGGGCCGAGTGGCCATGAATGGTGGGCTTTGTCCACTCCGTGGTCATCACATTCCATCGGAGGCACTGTGTCAAGCACAGCAGAGCGGAGGAGAGGCCACAGCCATTGCGGGGGAGCTTTCACTGTCCTGACTCGAACATATGATTCTGGGACATTTATTTAGTTAGGTAGTTAGTTACTGACTCACTTGGTACATGCTCCGCAAGCCACACTAGTTAGCGTGATAGTGCAAATAGCTAGCAGACCTTTTCTCATTTCTCATGTTTTTAGTGCTATAACTTTCAATTTTTTTGGAAAAAAAAAAAGTAATGTTCTTTGGGGTTACCTACAGTAATTGGAGATTGTTTCGTTTTAATGCTATGTGAGGAAAAACACCAACACCGCACACAACTCACAGGAATCATGTAGCATGATTACATTTGTGCACTGGTTGCACAAATGCACACAGCTGTAACACTTTTCTTAAATCCGACAACCTCTTTTCCACTGTCTCATTTCTGCTTTCTTTGGAAGGAGGTTTATTTATATCTGGTGAGTTCACAGCTGGACAGGCGAGTGTGTATGTGGGAAGATTTCTTTGGCCTTACCATGTTACGCATTCTAAATACAAGCAACCGTGTTTGCAATTTTTGTTGACAAAAATGAGCTCATGATGACTACGGTACCTCAAATTGGTCAACATCATGCCTCACCCATCCACCCTAAAAACACTGAACTGCCTGCACTTAAAGCAAGCTATAGCTTGCACGAAAACCAGCATTTGGTTTTCTGGTTTTATGCAGAGAAAAATACAAATTGATACACAAGAATCAGAGTAGTTAATTTGGGGCAATTAAGTTAAATGCAGAGTAGGAATTCCCAGTATTATTAAATTAAGTACATAAAGAAACTTCATAGTATTAGCCAATTCTATTAGCAAAATATTGTAATGTAAAATTACATTTCAACATAATTTTCCATGTTAACCCATAACCGTTCAAAATTTTTGCTCCATATAAAAGGTACTTTACAGGTTCCCATTTTTTTCAGCACCTACACTACAAAAGCTCTCAAGTAGACATTCCTGTAAATGATCCTCGTTTTCAAACACAGACGTGTAACTCAACACAGATTACGATTGTGTGTCCTCTTCCTGCCGCATCAATTATTCAACAGGTGAGTGTAATCCAAACTGACAGCTCGGCGCTTGCTTGCCAGCTCAGATTGCTTGTCGTCCCATTTAAGGCGAAAATATTTCTTTTAAAAAGTCAGAGATTCCTCCCGACAAAAAAAAAAAAAAAAAAAAAAAAAAAAAAAAAAAAAAAATCAAGAACCTGACTATGATCATAGCTTCGAACTTGATGTAGCCAATTTGATTAAATACACCATACAACCATTTGATTGAAATTTTTAAATAAGAAGTTGCACTAGTTTTCTGCAGCATTAAATCAGAATAAATCATTTTCACTCCAGCAATGCACCAAAGCTTAGCTTGTCGCAGCTATTTCTGTTTCCTCTATACAATGACCATAATTTCAGCTACAGAATAATACATTTACATGCAGTACCAGCATTTCCTCAATAAAAGGCGAATTCAGACTGCACCACCAAAATGAGAATTCAATATATGACTGTAGCTACTTACAATCACAAAAATACCCATCTGGCTTTGCGCCTAGCCCAGCTCGTGGTAGCTGATTTGGTAATAGGAGGTTAAATATAAGCATGTACTCAATCAAACAATTAAAAACACAATTTGATTTGAAACAAATGATCTCTCTATGCGCTTTAGCCTAGCTTGCAGTCGCTAACTTAAGGATTTCAGCTGTAAATGGTAATTGAATTAACATAAAAAAAATGTACTCAAAAAATGACATTCCTGCTCGATGATGTTAAATGTAAAAACAGCAAAAAAGAAACAAGATGGCTTTTCGCCTAGCCTGGCTTCTTTATTGAAGTTACCATTACTCTAAAAATGAAACTACAAAACAATTCAATAGAATATAGCCTAGCTTTCTATGATGTAAGCACAACAATTTGAGTGCTAATTAATAAATACAAATATTTATTTTTTATTTAATTAAAACAGCAGTCTAATATAAAAAAAGTTGTACTACTCATATTTAAATTAAGACTTTCCTGTATAAAATATATTTCTACTGTAAATTACTCTTTCGACTTTTAATTGAGGTTGGCATTCCACAACACAAATGGCTCAATTTTAATGATTTTTTTCCTATTACCTCAAAATAAAGTAACTCAAAAATTGTGCTTGATTGAATTCCAATTTTCACCTGATGTTCCAACAGCAATGCCATTGTATTGTGAATACATTTTTTATACTGTGCGGCTCTTCGGCTTCTTTTATTTACAAAGTAAAAGCACCTGCTCAGCATGAACACGGCTCAGTGGGGAGGGCAATTGTAACCCGCGGCAACCAGCATTGTGTCAACAGAAATCTTGGACAGGCCACTTGGCGCTGCCATTGGCTGGCCCAGCCAATGAATGACTTGCACTTAGAATACGTTGATGTATTATGCATGTGCCATCACCTTGTGGAGGACTTGAGCTCATTTGCAGGTGAGTGGCACAGAGAAACACAAGCTTCAAGTTTTGCCGCTAAAGGAAGTACATCTTCAAGTAGATTTGGAGGCAATGGAGCTGACCGCCTCATATGTTCGGCCCAAGACCGGCCACTTCCTCCCCGCCATCACCACCATGGCATCCAGCTACCGAAACACACAGCCCGCCAGCCACAGCGCCAACCAGTGGAGAAGCAGCAGCTACTACAGAAACAACGGCACCGTCCCCACTTTGCAGCAAGCCATCCCTGATCTCATCCGCGCAGACACCACGTTCTACCCGTCCACCCGCAGCGCGCTGAGCGCCCGCTACACGCCGGACGACTGGTTCAAGTCCAACCAGGGCAACTGCCGCCAGTCGGAGGCATCCCGCAACAGCGCCGAGCGGCTCCGGCGCGACACGATGCGTCTGATCCAGGACAAGGAGCAGCTGACGCGCCGCACGCAGGAGAACACCAGCAAGAAGATCGGCGAGCGCCTCAACGACATCGCCTTCTGGCGCTCGGAGCTGAGTCACGAGGTGGACAACGTGGTCGGAGAGACCGCAGCGCTGGCTGAGGTCAAGAGGCGGCTGGAGAGGGCCTTGGCGGAAACCGAGCGGCCCCTTCAGGTGAGGGTTGACAAACAATGACGTTGGAGATCCAATGACACCTCGAGTATGAGATTGTTTGTTTATTGTTTATGACACTCAAAAGCTCAAATACTCAAGACCGTCTATTCCGTCATTTGCAAAGCAACAGAAGACGACATAGCACAGCCAAGATGTGCCAACTACACTAATCATCCAAAATTGCCCATCATTTCTGTCGCAATGCTGCCTTGCCATGTATATTTTATGTAAGCACTGCCAGAGAACAGAGAGAGAAAGCCAGTAAATGTAAAAAAAAAAAAAAAAAAAAAAAAAACACTTGCTACTATCAAACTATGATCTGTTAACATCATTTCAAGGTCATCATATATGCTAACAACCCATCTTAACTCCTCATCCTCCTCAAATTTGTAATTGCCGTACCATGATTATACAGTTGGGGTCAATGTCTCAATTCAGCAGTTCCTTGACACCAATTACTGCATTCCTCATACCACGGGGCTTTGGCAGCATCTTGTCACAATTTATGGACTTGCAGAAAGAACACAAATTTTCAGCAAACTTGACCTGGTTCGACATAAAAACTGCCACACTAAGTTAGCCACAAGCATTAAGACATGCTAACCTGTCAACAGAGCGTGCGGCTACTTGAATTGAAAGATGAACCTTGCCACTCAGTAACTCCTCACTGCAGCTGTGTTCTGTTCATGTTGTAGCAACAAAATACACAGGGCAGATGATGTCGTCTTTCCCCGTGAAACCAAACAATTATGGCAAATAATGAGTTGTTGCCTTTATAAGTGTTAAAATTTCTCACCATTCACAACTCCTTCAGCGCCCTCTCTGCCATTTTGAAACTTGAAAATTCGACATGAGGGGGTGTCCGCATGCAATTTTCATACTCTGCATGTGGCGTTTACCATAATTTCAATACCACATGAAGGCAGCATAAAACAATCATGAGCATCCAGAAATTAGTTGACAATTTCTTCAATCTCCACCATAAACAATTCTGATTATTAGCACTGCAAGGCGCATGAGCTGATAGCAGGAAAATGTGCTGACTAACAGACCCTTGTTTGGAGTGTCTGTCTGTCTTTGAACATGCTTTAAACATGACATGAATATTGTTTGCTCACCATCCAAGCAGAACGTTAGCATCAATGCAGTCTACCTTTTCGCCAGGTCACCCAGGAATGCCTGTACCACCGGGAGAAGCGCATGGCCATCGACCTGGTCCATGACGACGTCGAGAAGGACCTGAACAAGGTGAGAAAAGAAATCAAATTAAGTAATAAACTGCAATGACAAAAGTATTGATTCAAACAGGAAGTGGAGGTGATAAAATCCTGTCAGACTAGAATCAGGCAACATCTGGAGAGAGCCACAGCCCAGCTGGCGTGAGTCTCATCATGGCAGATGGAACAGAAGCGCAATCGTGTTGTTTTGGTATTTGTCGGTTTATCTGGGCAACTGAACAGGTTGAACCGCGAGGCACAGCACGAGCTGGAACGAGACCTAAGCGACAAAGTGACGGCGCAGAGGATAGACAACCGCTGCCATCACCTGAGGAACACATCGGACGGCATCGGCTACTTCCGCGGCATCGAACAACTCGACCCCTCGTAGGCGTCAATCAATCAAAACCGTTTACCCCGATTGTGTCAACATGGCACTTGTGTCCCACTTATTTTGCCCCCAAGGGTCTCCCTGCCAGAGTCGTGGTCCAAGTTCACCGACAACAACGTGCTGCGCTCGCAGGGCCAGCGCGCCGCCTCGCGCAAACTGCGCGACGAGATCGAGGCGCTGCTCAGCATGACCTCCGGCGAAATGTGGAGTCAATTCAACAACGTCAACGTGTCCTTCACCAGCAGGGTGGCGCAGACGGCCGACGCCAGAAACAGCCTGCAGGCGCACCTCGCCAAGGTCCATGTCGTCGCAACTGATTGTTGGATCATTTGTGTTTTTAGAAGGCTGCCTGTTCAACCTAAAAACCATTTTGAAAGTTCATCAGTATATTTTCCATTATGTTATTCGTGGTCGAGGGTCAAGTTAGGTAATACATGGTAAATGGCACTTCATTTATATAGCACATTTCCACCTTACAAGGCCCTCAAAGCACTTTACATTTGACTTCTCATTCACCTACTGATGACACAGCATCAGGAGCAACCAGTAGTTCAGTATCTTGCTCAGGGCTACTTCCATGTTGTCGCATTGGCATTAGGGATGTAACGATAACAGCAATATCGTGATATCGCGATATTAAAACTGCCATAATATATCGTCATCATCATGTCACGATATTAAAAGCAGCACATCTGTTTAAAAAAAAAAAAAAAAAGTCGGGTGGATTTCCATTTGTGCAGTCCTAGCACCCTCTGGTGGCAAGTTTTTTAGTGCAATTTAATTTTCACAAGGCATGTTTTGGCCATCTATGTTTAAAAGCCACGATAATGGTCAGATGAAGGGGAACGAAATATGCTTGTGAACAGAGTCAATATGTGGAGGAACTCAATTCATTGTATTTATTAATTTCTTATTTAATTAATTAATTGTATTTCTCTCTCTCTCTCTCTCTCTCTCTCTCTCTCATATTTACATATTTTTATATTTTTCATTGCTGTAATGTACAAAAACACAATATTGTGTTGTTTCTTTTGGTATGAGCGCTTTTTTTTTTTTAAACAATATTGAGACTTTTTTTTTTATCGGCAACCTCCCCACAGTATCGTGATAATTATCGCATCGTGACCATCATATCATGATAATATTGTATCGTGACGTTTGGATATCATTGCATCCCTAATTGGCATGGGATCAAACCCACAACCTCTGGGCAGCGACCACTCTGCCACTGAGTCACAGCACCGCCCTCAAATGTAAAAGCATTCCAATACTTCAAGACAATTTTGTAAAGACAAACACCTGCCTTTAGAAAAGAAGCCAAACAGCGTCCATCATTAGACACATTTTCCAAAATTAGAGCTCAAATATCATCTGAACACATCCAAGTGGCTTTTCCCAGGCCACGCACACTGGAGCGCTTTGTTGTTAGCTACTAATCTCATTTGCGTTGACCTCGCTTAGACCCTGCAGGAGATCTTCCAGACGGAGATGCTGATCGAGTCCCTGAAGAAGGCCCTTCGGGACAAAGAGAGCCCACTGAAGGTGGCCCAGACCCGACTGGAGGAGCGCACCCGCCGACCCAACGTGGAGCTCTGCAGGGACAACCCACACCACAGGTATCAAGACACTCAGCAGGGAAACGGTTTTTGGTTTGTAATCAACCCGTTCCCAGGCTGGTGGAGGAGGTTCGGGAGATCGAGGGTACCATCCGCAAGCTGCAGGAGAGGCTGCGGGAGGCCGAGGGCAGCCTGCAGTCCCTGCTGAGGGCCAAAGTGACGCTGGAACACGACCTCTCCATCAAGGCCAACTCGCTCTTCCTGGACCAGGAGAAGTGCATGAGCATACGCAAGACCTTCCCCAGTGTGCCGCGGCTCACAGGATACACGTGAACGATACGAGTTTAAAATGAATGAGAACAAAACATGTGACTGTTGACTGTTTTGTGTATGTTTCCAGACTGTCATAAACAACATTTCTGTTGTTGCCAAGGCAACTGAATCTTGACACTATCTTTAAGGCTTCACATTTCCAACTTTTCATGATATTACTGAAATTAAACATATGTGCAAGTCAGATATTCTTAAAGCAAGTTCTAATGTCACAAATTGCTAATGTCACAAACTAGACACACTTTGATGTTTGTTGTATTTGAATTTGTCAACAAAGTATAATATTTGTTAAGAAAACGTGACTTTTACTCTGCAGCATTGCACCTATACGTGTATTTTCTGTGACTTCTGCCAAATCAAAACCAATTTCACAACTTCCACTTTCAGCTTCTGCCGTTGCCATGGCAACCAAGCACAGACTCCTGAGTAAGATGCACAGCTGAGTTTTTGCCACGTCCGAATCGATGACAATGTGATTACGCACTGTTAGTATCTTTTTAAAGGAGTTCAGCTTCTATTGTCGCCGTGGCAACAAACTCCTTGAGGGTACTAAGAGAAAACATGCTGCACAATTTACAGTTGAATTTGAAAAAAGTGACAATCCTGTTATGTGCTGTTTGCATTGTTTTTGCCAGCATAAAGTACTGTATTTAGAATCATTCATCAATAATAAGTTTGATTCAGTTTAATACAGCACAACAATTGTATTAAAAGTATCATCATGTAGTCTATAAAAATACAAATAAATTTTCTGTTTCATCTGAAAAATCAGGGCACCGCTTTTGGTGGCCCGTCAGGCTTCCCATTCTCTCTCCCTCTGTTGTGAATTGTGCAGTGGCAATAAACTCAACCCCATTAAATTATTTAAATGCTTTCATCTTGTGACTGCTTTCACACTATGGAAGGAAATTGTTATTAGTGCAAACGCTGCATTCAAGATGCACAGTTTGGTGTTTGTTACCTTAGAGTTTATCAAGAAATGACGCCGCCATTATGTGTCAGGTATCCCAACCTACATTTTATCGTCTTTGAGGAAAAACACGCACACGGAACTCTGTGACAACTCTTTCACATTTGTCATCTTAATCTGACCCAAGTGTCAACTCATGGCCAAAGCCGACATGCACACACACGCACCCACACAAGACGGTCACTGACGGTCTTTATCAACATTTTTACGATGACTCAGCACTTTAAGCTCGACACCGCAATGGCCCCAAACCACGGCGTGATCGAGTTGCTACCACCACCACCCCAAGCCTGGGGGCAGGTTTGCGGACAGCAGCGGCATACTAATGCTTTTAAAATCAATAGATGAGCAGGCACAAATCTTAACACGCTGGCGTGATTGCAGTGCAGTTTTTTTGCCGTTTGTGACACCGGTGGGAGTGACTGCACTTATAAAGCTGATAACACTATGAGTGCGCGTTTGTGTTGCGCTTTTGTATTTGTGTGCCACTTGCACTTTGCTTTGGGGTGTAATGTTTTACAGCCCCACTGTTACCATGCTGTGCAAACAGCATCAAGTTTGACTCACAACACCAGGAGCTACATGGCGCCCTCAAACGTGTGTGCGTGTTTAAGAGAGCTATGTGTACATATACACTCAACAACATTCCACAGTCAGGAATATCAAATGGGCTCTTGGGAGAAGGCTTTCATGCTAACCGACACTGACAAATTTGTGGACTGAGTCAAGCTCAGCCTATCATGGCAGTCCAAGAGGTATCGAGCAAATATTTGGCCCCCCACAACCACAGCAGCTATGAACAGTATATACCAACTCTAAAAAACGTGGGGTCAGAAAGTCAAGTCCACAAAAGTCTGCGCGGAGCAGACTGGTGCAGAATACCCCTCCCCAACCTCGCAAAATGTACAGGGAGAATTCTGGAGAAAGTTCTTGTGTCTGTCTCCTTTTAGCTGGGACGCAAATAGGCACTCCTCTTTGGCATCCCCCCACTCTCAACCAGGGTCTCCCATCCCCCAAACATAAGGAATGTACGCTGGAATCCTCGCGACGCTCCAAACATATTGGCGGGTTATTTTTAACAGCCGCGTGTTATTTTGCACCGTGACATTCCAACGACATAGAGACTCGAGAGGGAAAGTGAGTGAGTCGCCCGGGTACGATTTTTTTCCCCTCAGCAATTACTAATGGAGCCTGCGTTCAAGAATAAATAAATAGATGAATAAATAAAATTGAATCATGTCAGATTCACTTATTCTGAAGTATTACTCAAGTCAATTGTTCCCAGAGAAGCACAACTAAGGATAGTTGCAAGAATTTAAACCAGTAAAGAATTTGGCGATGGTTTGAAGCTAGCAAAAAATTCTTTGCTAGCTTCAAACCATCGCCAAATTCTTTACTGGTCACATTTGCTTTTTCTGAACTTTCACACAATATTTAAAACTTGCAGAATAAGGCGAAATCCAAAAGTACAGTACAGTAAGTCATGCACATCAAAATACACATCAAGTCGTGCAACGAGGATGTTAGCTGTTAGCATGTGACAGGGACCTCCCTTGTGGTCTCCGCGGTTGTTCGCGTCACACTCCGGCCAAGCATTGGGAATGTTCATGGGAACTTCCTGTGGCTGTTGGAGCGCAGCCACAGCTTTGGAAGGAGCCTCTCAAGAGGCTGCTGAACGTTACTGAAAAAAAAAAAAAACTGATGGGGCGAGGAAGTCTTAAGACCAGAAGATAAGCACCCTGCGGTTTCCCATCCCAACGGCCTTACACTTGGAAGAAGTCGACTTCTGCTCAAAATGTCACCAACAATTCTATGAAAATCCTGCCCACGAAGCCAATATAATGTGGTAGAGCATTCATTAGTTTTGGCATTGTCGACCCACAAACAAGCCTGAAGAGCCATTGCTGAAACAGACATAGGAAGTCCACTGTTTTTTTTGTTTGTTTTTTTTAAGCAGCCATTTTTGGGTTATCTTCTCTATTTCCAGGATTCTTTCAAACACAACCAAGAGGTTTTGTCCAATGGCTAGCAGATTTGAACAAAGTATACCAGACAGACGGAGGACGCTAGACTACAAACCACTGCAGTTGACACCTGTTTGTTTGGTTTTTATTTAGACCCTAAAGCCAGTTTTACTTCAGGGTGCAATTGGTTATAACTAGACACGTAAGAAAATTCTTAAACTTTGCTGTCAAATGTACAGGAGGTTGACCAAATGTCATTAGAGTGACCATTTTAGGGCCAGTTTTGACCATGTCCGACAAAGATAAACTAGTCCTAGAGTTTATCGGATAGCTACCAAATTAGAAGCATGTAATAGGCCTACAGCAGATGTGTATGACTAAATTTGTTTAAAAAAAAAAAAAAAAAAAAACAGCTGGTCATGGTGATTTGTGCACTAACACGCATCTGCACTCGTCGCGTTTGGTCTGGTCTGATTAAAATGTGACGACAGGTCAAAACAAACAAGTCCATCTGTTGTCCAATCCCCACCCCGACCCCCCTTCTCAATTTCCTGTTCAAAGTCAACAGTGAAATAGCTGGACCACTACTCCAGCTAGACTTATAGGGGAAGTCAAACCCACCACTCAAAAAAAAAAAATAAAAAATTCTTACCAATAATGTTCTATGCAGCCCCACAAGTCTAAAAACAGTACCAGTAACTCTTTGACTGCCAAAAAATTTAATAACGATTAGTAAAATCACGATGTATGCTGCTATAAATGTGAAATGACGTTATCTATGTTTTTTTTTTCCTTCTTAAATGGACGGAGCAACGTCTAAGTGCAGCGCTGCCTGGTCAATGGGTTATGGAATCAAAAACACCACCTAACTATGGCCAGCAGCCATTATGTCTCTTTTCAATGGGCTGTTGCTGTATGGAATTACAATGAAATGTGATGGAATATGATGAATGCTCGTAATCAGTGAAATGGCACTGTGGGTTGTTTTTTTTTTTTCCCCCTAACGTGTGGCAGTATAAGAGTTAGGTTGACTTCGCCCTTCTTAAGCCCCATGCCAAAGCAAGAACTAAACGTATTTCTAATGGTAAAGTATGCCAATCAATAACTACTCATTTTGAATGTGCTACTACTACGACTCAGTTGGCTCAGACCGCAAAGACCTCGATTGATTTTATATTAAAGACAATCAATATGGCGGGCAAAGCGTGCCCAATACTTAGATGCCACTCTGCCAGCTTATAAATGATTAAGTCGCTGTGTGATAAATATATAAAATCAGTTTACTTAGCATTGATGCTAAAGCTAGCTACAGGTTGTCTACATTCTTGCTACATTTTCTGACTTTTTGGACACCGTTGTGCTGCTCAGAGTCCTTTCTTACAGCACAGCACAGGTGCCAAACTCAATCTGGACCGCCCCATCCCGCATCCCCTCAAGGGCTTCCCTCTAATCACCCTGGCCAGCCTATATCGAAGAATCAAAGCACATCCTCATGCATCCCTCGAACATTTGCAGCTCTCTAGCAGCAAAGGCCGTCCACTATGTCATGTCTGCGCAAACATGAACATATAAGGGATGGAAAACATTTAACGAGAGGCGGCAGCGGTGTGTACTTTACTACCGAGAGGAAGCTCGCTCTCTCGCCACTCTCCCATCGGCTCATTGAGCTATCAGAGGGCTTGCTAAGCACTCCATCGGCGGCCACTTTAAGACTCGTGCCTGCCTCCATCTTGACACCAGTGAGATGGAGAGTTGATGTCGACACGTCTTGGCTGCTAAAATGAGCGCAGTGTGTGCGTTTTTAGTTACTAGCGGCGACAGGAAGCGCACGCCATGACGCACGCAGGCCGCTTCCTGTCTTTATGAGGAACTCTGTCGGCTGAGGATCCACGACAGCAAATATTTGGCGATATTTACAGCTTTGACCGCCCCTTGTACATTTCCTGGAGTTCCGCTCGTTGCATCGCTATGAGCAACCCGGGCGGATATTTTTACACACAGAGTGGCGACAGAAGACTGAGTCATATCAAACAGAGGGGAGAGCCCTACAGAGATGCTAGCTCGCGTAGCATGTACGTGCACACAGGCCGTGAGTCACGGGGATCGTAACACAAGCATAGATGTTTGTTTCCTGTTGCTATGGAAACCACAAGCAATGTCAAGGAAGGAGCCCCCCAGCTCGCAGCCATCATCGGAACATTATATTACTATACAGTCGACCCCCCCCCCCACACACACATACTTGTTGTTCAGCATCCAAGGATTCACATATTTGAACCGTATATTAAATGTTTGTTAGCATTTTTTTGGTTTACAAAATCAATCTTCCAATACATTTCGATGGGTGTTTGATTGTTTTTTTCCCCCTCGGGTATGGTGGTTTCCTAAAAATCTACTTCCAAGATAGATGCTAGCTCCAAAAAGTGCTTGAATGCTGTGCGCATTCACCTTCTAATGATGCAGCATCAGAAGAATTTCTACATCTTGCTCAAGCAAAATGGTCAGAGGCTCAAACCCTCAACCTGCACTTCATAAAGTGTAATTTACTTCCAAATAGTGAATGAATGAATTAGCTTCATTCAATTGAGTGTTTTTTAAATAACTATTGTTAACATTGCATCTATTATTATTAGTTTTCAATTTAAAAAGTTCAAAAATGTCTTGTAAAGCATGCGCCTTCTACTACTAAAGCAAAACAGTGATGACGCACACGTACACACAGGCTGGTAACCAAGGCAACGGCGCGCCATTACGCAGCGTGCGTCTGGATGAGGGAGGCCGGGCCGCCTGGGCGTGTCTTGTCTCTTCCATAATGAGACACTTTATAAGAGGCGGCCGGCTGTCAGTCGCGCTGTCACACACACGCACACAGCAGCTTCAGGACAACACCCGCAACTTCTCCTCAGGCTCCTTGTTTGGACAAAACAACTTCTTATTACTGCACCGCTTTTTTTCCCCCCTCACGCACCCGCCGTGAATACACGCTTCTCCAAGTAAGTACAACGTCCTGTGTTGATTTCAAAAAGTGCATTTTCAATGGACTTTGTGCTTTAAAGCTGGCTATGCCTGACATGATTTAAGACGATTAAAAATAGCTGCATGTGAGGTTTAGCGTGTAAATGCTGTTAAAAGGTGACACTTGACGCAGCGTGATGGCTTGAATTCGGTGCGTTAAAAGTGGGAGCGCTTGTCCCGAGTATGCTGCAGTGACACACCCATGTCCCGCTAGGCTGCGCGCACGTTAACGCGCGCGCACGCGCGCGCACACATACACGCTCTGATTCCACTTCTTCCTCCTCCTACTCTTCTTCTTCTTCTTTTTCTTCCCCGTCTTGCTCCAGACTCTTCTCTCGCAAAGATGCTGCTGCTTCTCCTGGGCATCGTCCTCCTGCACGTCGCCGCTCTGGTGCTCCTCTTCGTCTCCACCATAGTCAGCGTAAGTCCCGCTTTTGCCCATTGAACGGGGTTTGTCTTAATGTAAACAATAAAAGTGTCACCTGAGTTATGATTCCTATCTTTTTTTTTTTTTTTTGGTCCACAGGTGTGGACCTCGAGTGACATCGGCACCTCGGACCTGTGGACCAATTGCTCCATCGTCAATGGCGGCTACCGTTGCGATGGCGCCTCCACTGGAGGTCAGTCACCTTCATTTCACATCATGGATTATTAGCAGGATTCATAATCATGAGTGACAGACCAAGTGCAATGGAGGAACCCACCCCCATTGACATGATTATGAGCATTAGGATTATTGATATGACTATTAATACTTGTTATTGACAATATGCACATATGACAGCTGATGGTAGCAGTGAAAGTGCAATGGAGGACCTATGATGTCAATGTTAATTACTAACAGGGTTATTACTGGCATTAATATGAAATGATTAATTGCAATGATAGACATTATTAGTTGGTTACTGATATTATTTTGATCATGAAGTAATGCAGTACCCCATGTAGGATTCGTGAAATGACATTGCAATTGTTGCCATATGGAAATGCAAAGGGGGACATTATCAGCATTATTATTCAGTCAATGCTATTGCCATTAATAATATTGACATGTTCGATACTATTAGTGGTGCAATTGTAATCTTAATAAAATAATCCCCACTAGGAGTGCCAGTGCAGGACTTATGCAATATGATTAATGGTTTTTAGCATGGTTCTTGATATTATTGTTTATGACATTATTAATGTGATGATTAATAATAAAGCATTTCCAGAACCGCGAAGGACTTTCAAAGACAACCTATGAAGGATTTATGTAGTATGACAAAATGACACGAATCAAATGATAACAGAGGAGTGGCAGCGCTTTGGATGACTTCTTGATGTCCTGCAGTGACATCAGTGCAACGCGTGTTATGAAATGATCCTTATTATTAATTCTCAATAGTATGGGGTGACCATGCTGTGGATGACTTTCATTCTTATTATTTGTGACAACATCTCAGAAACCCACACTGGCATTATGATTAATATTCTCATCATGACTGTCAGTAGCAGTGACCATGTTATGGAGGACATTATTAAAAGTGTTTTGCGACCGATGGAGGACAGTGCAGGATGACTTGCCGATTGTGAGGGCGTGTCAGGGTTGCCCCTCTGGCGCCATCTAAGGGAGAGAATGCGCCAGCGGCCACTGGAAAGGCCTGCCGCTTGTATAAATAGTCGGTGGCGTGATGTCTATATTGAGGTCCCGTGTGCAGAAACGGCATAGTGACCGGCCATTTGGGATGCATGTGCGTGTGGGTGGGGTTGCGGAGGAGTATTTAAAGCATGCCTGTGTGTGTGTGTGTGTGTGTGTGTGAGTGCGAGTTTGTGCCGCTCATGCCGATGCCGATGACGGGTCACGCCCAGTGTCAGAGCACCGTGTCCCATCTTAGCTTGCAGCGTCTAGCATGACAATTTAGGGAGGCAGCAGCTGCAATCTATAAGAGATTTATATAGCATGTGTGTGTGACAACATTTGAGTGGAGGGTATTTTGTGGCAACTTTAGAACGTGTAGTGCATGTTTGTTTGCGTTTTTTTGCCAATGATGTCACCGGTCCAGAATGAGCCAAACTGGACTGGCCCAGTAGTTTGTTTGATTTGCTTGCACGGTGCCCGATGACACACTGTGTTTATTTAAGCAGGTGTGTGTGTGGCAGATGACAGTGAAGATAAGGCAGCCAGGGCATCACCAGACGTGATTGTCTGCTGAGTAATCAAGTTGTTTTTCCCCACTCTAACACTACAAACCCGAATTGAGATAATTTGATGTTTCTGATCGCTATGGAGACAAGCATGTTGGGGAGTAGGCAGTGAGGGCACGTCGGTCACATGCTAAGACTCACGTAGGCTATGCACGGCGCCTTCTCACCCAGGAAAAATGACTTCATAGAATTTATTCTGGAAAGTAAAAGTCAGAGACCGGCGTTAGCGATGCTAACAGTTAGCCACCTAGCTCTGTGATGCAACAAGAAAATCTCCCGAAGGCTACATTGTCAAAAGAGGTGGAGTTTGAGGTGGATGTTTGAATTTTTGTTAAAATATGTGATGTTAGCAATGCTAACATGTAGCCAACTAGCGTCACAACAAAGCGAGAAATGTCCTGAAGTTTTGCCTGTATGGTCATATGTCACATTATTAGGCTAATGCTAGCATCATTTCAGAAAAATAAACTCAGAGCGATGTTGAAGCTTTTGTTGTTGTATGCGTTGTTAGTAACGCTAACACATAAGCTAGCAGAGTGACCCAAAATAAATAAATAAATAAATAAATAATTAAACACTAAGAACCACCACCAATATCGCTTATCAACTGTTATTTTCCTGTTTGGCATCAGAGTGATGCTCAGCAGCATGATTGATTTGTGTGTTTTTATGACACCGGGAGGGTAAACGTCCCGTGTTGACAGTCAAGGAAGGAAAAAGGCTCGCCGGCGTAGCATCCGTATTTAAAGGCCAACGGACGGAACATTCCGGCCAGCTATCATCTTATCAGCCTGCGGGATTACATAACATTTGCAAAAACTAAATCCCACAGCAGCGGGGTGGCGGCCACAGTGCGGCAAGATGGCCAGTGCGCCGCTAATAGTCCGAGCGTGTCGGCTTTCCTCGCTTATCTCATCCATTTCGCTCGACAGGAAGCGGTCCACTACACACACATAGATAAACACAGCATGCTTTGTTTAGAAAGCAAAAACACAACATTGTCATTGTATAGCCTAATTTGATTTTATTTGAATTTCTACTGTATATGGGTCCTCAAGAAAACACAGGAAGTCGGCCATTTTAACTTGAGACAAACCCATGCCTAGATTCCGTTTTGTTTACTTGATGGTACATTTAGTGTACTTCAAAGGAGAACTTGCCCTCGAGATTTTGTGTAATTGCTATCAAGTTTACAGCCCTTCTAGTCAGATTCAGATGGATGGCACAAAATTGTGAAATAGTAAAGTTTCATTTAGGAACTCAAAATTTGGCAGAGATGCCCATCATTCCTGAAAAGGCATGGGAAGTCTTCCAATTTAGCTTACAGTCATTTTGGCCATTTCCCAGAGTCATTCAACAGAACAGTGAATTATATACACAAGACAGCTATGGTGATTGCAAAACACTTTCGTTTCTGCGGCGAAGTTTGATGACTTAGTGGCATTGGCAGGGTATGTACTGTACATCAATTTGTTAGATATTGTCAAAATATTAGACCAATGAAAGGAAAATTCTGCCTTGACCACAATAAACCAAATGTGTGTGAGAGCTAGTAGACAGTTACGTCGTAGCACTATTGGGAACTATAGGCACTAGTACAACAGACACCGCATGGCAACATAATGAGAGCTCTTTCGAGTACAAAACAGAAGATAGTTTGAAGAACCGTGCATTAGATATTGGATAGAATGTGTTCCATACTTTATGCTGTGGCCCATTTGGAAGTCTGAGAAATTCCGAGCATGCCAGGCTGATAATGGGTTAATGGACTCCAGTGTTTTGGCCTTGGAGGTCTCGGCGTGTTTAGATCGATGTTTAGTCGTCGGTCCTGATGCAAGGGATAGATGCTGGGGGGAGGGGGGGTTAAAGAACAAGATACCCTGGCTAGTAGCATCATTATGGATCCATTACAAGCTCCCTGAAGAAAACATGCTCTGGACAGCTTCCCCCCCACCATTGTTTGCTCGCCGCCCTCGTTACAGCTTTAATGACGGGCGTTTATTCCACTGCCGTCTCCGGTGACTAGCCTGTTATTGATTACGTCTCCTCTTGCTGTTTTATGTCCAGAGTGGATCCAGGCAGTCCAGGCCCTCATGATCCTGTCCATCATCTTCAGCTGCCTGGCGCTCTTCCTCTTCTTCTGCCAGCTCTTTACTCTGCAGAAGGGCGGACGCTTCTTTATCACCGGAACCTTCCAGATCCTTGCCAGTGAGTACAACACCGGTACACAACCAACTACCAAGAACTACCAAGCTGGCAGTTCTTCACTTCTCACAAAGGCTAATCAACCCAATTAACCCAACAACTTTTGTAGGATATTAGACACTAAAAGAGATTGGGGCACTCTACTGGGGATTTGGAAATTGTCATGACACTAGTAACACTAGTGTTAAACAGCAAACCTCAATGCACGACTACAACTACAGACTTCACACCAAGGTCCTCAGTCTGACATTCGTCTGTCCTAGCTTTTCTCCCATGGTCTTGTCCTGGTTGGACATGCCCAGAATCCCTCATCAGAAATTTCCAGAAGGCATCAAAGGGAGGTGGCAAACTCGGCCGTTGAGGGCCGGAGCCCTGCAGGTTTTGGATGTTTCCCTTTTCCAACACAGCTGATCTATGATCAGTTCATCAGCAAGTTCGGCATAAGGCCGATAACCATCTTGTTGATTGAAATCAGCTTGGGCGGGAAGAGTGAAACCCCCGAAAGCCGCAGGACTCCAGCCCTCGATGACCACGTTTGCCCGCCCCTGTCCGACACCATCCAACTGTTTTTCTTAAATGCTTACCAAATCTGCACCTTTGTAGACTACGTAGCCTAGGTCTTCTCCCAGCTATAATGAGGCTTTTACCTTTTATCTAGTCCACGCATCATGTCTTAGGTCTAGTCCTTGTCGCCCATGCCCAGTACACCTTGACCATCCTACACCTAGACCATCCAACTGCTTTTTAAAGTACTGACCAAATTGCTGTCTCCATTGACTGATTACTGGTGTTCAACCTAGAAACTGTGGCAACTAGGTCTACCCCATGGTCTAGTCCAGGGGTGGGCAAACTCGGTTCTCGAGGGCCGGCGTCCTGCAGGTTTTCGAGATTTCCCTCTTCCAACACAAGCTGATTCTAATCAACAGAATCATTAGCAAGCTTATGCAGAACTTGCTAATGAGCTAATCGTGTATCCGGATCTTGAGGACCGAGTTTGGCCATCCCTGGTCTAGTCTAAACTGAACATGGTTAGATCACACCGCCATGGAGGCATATAAGGACCGTCTAAAGGAGAGCCTGGATACTACAACTACTACCCTTTGTGGACCACACAGGCTAGGTGGCCAATCAAGGTCCTGTAACTAGTACTAAATCTGCCCCAGGATCTATTCTCGGTTGTACATGCCCAGAATACCAAGTCAGGGAGTTGTCCAGGGGGCATCTAAGTCTAGACAGTCCAGTCTGACACCCTGCATGGTTTACACAGGTTGACGAGTGACCTCCAAATGTTGCAGATGCAGAGGCTGGGTTCTGACTTAGATCTAGTCCTAGATCTGCCCCAGGGTTTTGGCATGTGCCTGTAACACCCTGTCAGGGAGGTATCCAGGAGAATCTACACTGCCCAACTGCTTTTGGAGACACGTAGCAAGTTGACCCATTTAAAGACAGCAAAGGCAGACCTAGGTTTAGGATAAATCTGTTCCAGGGTCTTGGGCATACCCAAAAGACCGTGCCAAATTGGATGTCTTTTTTTTTTTTTTTTTTAAATAAACCTTTCTGCCTACCTTCCCCAGGTTTGTTTGTGATGAGCGGCGCCATCATCTACACAGTGATGAGTCCGGAGTGGGTGCCAGCGACGGACGAGTTTGGTTACTCCTACATCCTGGCGTGGGTGGCCTTCCCCTTGGCACTGATCAGCGGCCTCATCTACGTCATCTTGAGGAAGCGAGAATGAGCGCCGCCGCCATCCCCGACACCGCACTGACGTCATCTCCCCCCTTCAGCTACGCCGCCACTTGCCGACGCCCCCCCCCCCGAGCAAACCAACCGCATCTCCGTTTTCAAGATGTATATAGTATCTATGGTTTAAAACCTATTTATAATGTAACACTTTTACATACATGTACATAGTTTTTGTGTTGCTCTGTCACGTGAGCTTGGTTAGCTTGATTAAGTGCCTCCGCGTTTTTTTGTTGTTGTTTTGTTCTTTTGCCAAAGGATTAACAGAAGAGTACATTAACCAAAGTGCATGTTTAAAAACAAGCTAGAAGGATTAGCCAGTTGTTTTGTGTGTTTAAAAAACAAGAGTGGTATGCAAGCCAGAATATAACAACAATAAGTGATAGATCTGGTCCTTTTTTTTTTTTTTCTACGTGTGAGCTTTTTATATTTCCTTTCAACAAAAACAAAATATGGTGCTATTATTCTATTCTAAATATTTATCATTCCTCTTCCATCACGCCACTCGTGGGTCAGTCGGTGGACATCGGATTTCAATCCATTCAAGTCATTTGGACTATCAGTATTAAGTAGAATAGTACAGTACAATAACATGATAATATGATATACTCTGCAGCTTGCGCTTCGCAGCTTTGTTCTCGTTTTTTGCCTGTTCTTTCGTTTTTGTTCTTTTTCCAGAGCGGCGATACCACTTTGTATTTATGACTGTTAACCACGTATGCAAATTAGATGCAAACGAGGCCAAGTTGGCAGAGAAGAGCGCGACGCGGCTGTACGCATACTTGAACTCGACCGCACGACGACATCGTGTCGTTAAGTTGTGCGTAACAAAAACATGCACACGCCTCCATTGAAAAGAAAAGGAGTCATGATTAACTAGCTAGCACTGATGTATTCCGCCGAGAAAAGGGACTGAAGCACTAATTACTTGATGCATGTGGGAATAAACTGATGTCACTACACATTCACATACACAACAACACACACACACACACACTACATTAGCAGGGCTGCAAACATGAAAATAAAAGCTAATTTTGAACAATTTGCATTGTATTAATCTGTGAGCTGATCATATACTGTACAACAAAGCTGCCAGCACTATCAAGCACTAAGCGGCAACCACCTTGCATATATACATATATTGTATAATGTCTAGTGTGGGTCCAGTTAGAAGAGACGTCACGCTCTGATGACGACTGCCCGGCCATTTTGCCGCGTGTGCTTTACGTGTGCCTGTTTGTCTCATGTTTACACGCGTGTGTAGCGTTCGCCATGTTACCAAAGCTAACTGTGACTTATAGCGTAACCAATAAAGAGGACCTCTCTGACCACCCAAAAACATTTTTTGCTTTCATTTTTTATAAATGATCTGAATATAAAATATCAATATATCTTGAGTTTGATGTTGTTTTAATGGCATTTTCACACCAAATGTTGCAATTTATCTTTTTCTGTTCTGATGCTTGACTTTTTATGTTTTCTGGTATGCACAACCAATATAAGAATACTCACTAATACTGATATCACATATTTAAATGCTTGACCAAAAAAAAAAAAAAAACTAACCCTCTACAACATTGCCATCTGGTGACTACAGTTGCATAGTGCAACAAGACTCACACAACACTATTACAACACAATATTTCGAACACGCACTGCCCCCAGGTGGAAAATTGGCAGCATTACAATTCAATTCACATAAGGGATGCAAGCATCTTTTTTTCTTTTTTTTTTGCCGCACTCAATTGTCCCCACATCATTAACTTGACACGTGATCGATTAATCTGGTCTGGATGTGCGACTGGTCTGCCTTTGAATTAGTCTGTTAATCGTGTCTCATTTGGCACCAGTGTCATGGTCATGACTTTTCATTAATAATGATATTAATTAAAGCCCTGAAAAAAAAAGTCATTTTGTAATAAAAGACAAAGTTAGATGCCAACTAAAATAGCTGCAATTAATGATTGGAACACTACCAATAGGATTTATTTTTTATACATCTTCATATTAGATCTGGACAAAATGGCCTCAAAATAAAATCTCAGATCCCCCCCCACTAAAATCAAATTTGTAATTGCAATTGTTTTAAACATAGTCTACCCAAATATTGTCAAATAGTGCTACAAACAGAAATTGCGACATCATCGATCGCTGCTTGCACCGTGGCACTAAATTAGCTTAGCCAGTGCATGCGGGTCTTTCTAAGCGAGAGGGTCAGAAGATCAGCAGACTCAATTAAGGCTCATGAAATGTAAATTGCGCACAATATCCGGGGGTCTTGCCGCCATCTGCTTGCCATCGCCGCCGCGGGAATAGCCCCGGGGCGCGGATCATTTGTGTAATGCGAGCTCATTTTCACCTTTAGCACGTTAGCGTTAGCACATTTGGGACTGCTGCACATGATGCCACAGAGAGCCAAACTTCCCTCCCTAACGATATAAACAAACTCATTTAGTGCGCACAGCTGACACTTCTAATGGCTTCCAAGGTCAAGACCCCCGCCATCAAGGTCATGGGGCCGCATGCTCAGCCGTCCATCAACACGTGCGCATCAAAGAACTTTTGACAGCTGTCAGGCTTGTGACATCAATCAGATGTATTGACATCATTACACAATTAGATGGTGAAGCAGCATGCGGTTCATCCCTCAAGGTCGTTTTTTGCATTCCTATTGCAAGCACATGCAGGCTCTTTATGACAATTACGTTCTTATGTCAAGCAGTATGGTAGCCCCAATTTGTACCAATGTGCAGTAGTCTATCACAAACCCCCTAAAGAGGAAGTCTACCCAATTTTTATTTTATTTTTCCCTAACAATAATGTTTTCTGCAGCCCCACTGGCCTAAATATGGTATTCTGGTTAATATTGCATAGGGGAATATGAGTTATGAAGCAAAATCCAGCCGTTTTTATCCATCTCAGGGGGCGGCCATTTTGCCACTTGCTGCCGACTGAAGGTGACAACAATGTTGCTCAGGTCTTATAACAGCTTCAGAAAACAGGTGACCCCTGAGCAACTGTGATGTCATAATTGTGTCAGCAGCAAGTGGCCGCCCCCCGGCTGGATTTTGCTTCCTAACTCGTTTTCCAAACATGTAATATTAATCAGAATGTTATGTCATGACTCGTGAGGTCACATATATTATTATCAAGAAATGTTGGAGGTTGACTTCCAATTTAAGGCACTGAATTTCTGTGCAAGTACTCAAATGAGCAGGTAGTTAGTTTTCCGGCTATTCCATCATTTGGTCAAGTCTTTTGTTTGTTTGTCAATTATTTAAGTTTATTTGTTTGTCCCTCATTCAACTGACTGCACTTCCTTTCTCACATGAAATCAACTGGAAAGCTGTTGGCTTCAAAACACACAGCATGTTTAACTGCGTGAATGAGCGTTTACCGTTTTAATTAAAAGAAAGAAAAAAAAGTGGGTTGTTTGTCATCTTGATGGCAGCCCTTCAGGGAAGACGTTAGCCACTTAGCTCGACGCATTAAAAAAAAAAAAGAAAAAAAGCACTGTTGCACTAGCCGCAGTAAATCATACGCAAGGCCATGTGGTCAACATATTCCTATACGGTTCGGGAACTTTTATGGCTGGTGTTTAAAGAAAGGGAGGCAGGGGGCCAGGGCAGGGGGGCTCCAGAGGCAACCTAATATAGTCGGCCCCCAGTCCATTAGAGAGACGTTATTTCTATTAGGCGTGTCAGCGTGGACGCCCTTGGTTATATTTGGGGAAAACGTTAAATCAACAACGCTGCTGATGTATCAAACAATGTTACTTTTTCCCCCCCTCACAGTGCCATCTGCTGGACCTTGTGGAAAATTCTACACTGATGGTGCAAGCTATAGCTCTGACGCTAACAGGACATTTGGTAGAGGAAATTTGCTGCCGTTTTCCCGCTCTTGGCAGCTGGCAATACGTCAAAGGCCTCGAGTGACCCCAAGCTGCCACTTCGCGCTTTCGCTGATCCAGAACAGAACACGTGGCGACACCCACCCGTGCCCTGACCCCGCCTCCCGCAGGGCTAATGTGTCAACTCCCTCGGCAACGAGCTGCCACAACATTAGTGCAACGCCGAAAGGAAGTCCATCGTATTGGTCTCCTTCTGCGAGGTGTTTTTCTTCTTCCTTCGTTTTCTTAACGACGCGTCGTAAGTCACCCCAAGTCGAGATGGCGCAACCCCGCATCTGGACGCCACCTGGAGTGCTGGAAAAGTGGAACTGACAAGTGCTACAACATCTGGAAACTTCCTTCTCTTGAGCTACGATTTTACAAGTGTTACTTTTGCATTCCAACACTTGCGGTTCAAGAAACAACACTAACAATAAACTCGACTGCTTTTGTAACACAAGTTCATCATCATGGCGTTTGGGAAATCCATTTCTAGGGGGCGCTATTGAGTCATTTTTGTGAAAATAGCACAATCCACGATAAAATATTGCTCATTTTGCCAGGCCAGATGTGTGTGCCAAGTTTCATGTTTTTCTGTGCCAGTTTAGGCCCTCAAAACTGGTGTTGTTTTCTTGGCGAACAGTGCTAAGCCACGCCCACGTAGATTCTCGAAAACTCACAAACTTTGTGTTGTGACATCATGAAGGACGTGCTAATCAGTCATCCACCGCGCCGCCCATTACCATTTATTTATTTCTCCCAATTATTCAATACGAAATGACACACGCAAGGAGTGCCAAAAAACAAACCAGACTTGAGACAGGCTGAATTTGCACATCTTCCATTCTAATAAATAAAGAATGCTGTGTACAAAAAGAGGCATCACGGCTACTCGCTATGGGTCCAGCATGACAAAGTGGCAGGGAGTCTCTAACAAATTCTGATAGTCAATAATAGATTAGCGTCGTTAGCTTGGGGCGTAATCAACATGGACGCAGCCGGACGTCGTATCTGTACCTCATTTGCAAGTAAGCGAGGCTTCATTGTTCCAACTTCTTCTAATTTAAAAAAAATCATTAGAACCCTGAAGCCAGACAAAAGATGCCATTGGACGGTCAATACAGGCCTAATTGGTCAACGTCGGACAGGCGAAGGGAGATAGTGGTGGCACACCAAACGAGGAACGCCAACATTGTGTTTATTTTTATTTCTCATGTCTGCAATGACGACTCTGCTCGACCATCGAGTGCCTAGCTAACCAGGGATAGGAAACGGCACCTTGCAGTATCATCCGACAATCGGCAGACGTCAATAAACTTCCTGGTAACTAGCTTTTAATGATGTCTCCTTTCATTAACACAACCACAAGCACATGGACTACCCACTGTTTGACCTTTGAACCTCTAGTGACTGTTAGCCTGCCACGAGTATGTACATCTGCCAGGCGGCGGCGTAGCAAGGGACATTGTTGGGGGTGGAATATTGGAAATGGAGGTAATAAGATGAGCTTTTCATAATGTTGCTCTATCCAAAACCACCTTGTCTCAATTTTCCTGGATGGTGGTGAAAGGACGTTGACTTTGCTAACTGGATATTTTGCAGGAATCAACAACACATGCATGAAAGAATTGTGACAATTCATACAAAAATGTAAAAACTGGTTGACAAATTTGAGATAGGGCGACTGGCCGGCCACAAGATGCCCAAGAAGTCATTTTGGAGGACCTCAAGGGTGCACTGCGGTCCCAGATGATGCTGCTGTCTCTTTATATGCTAATGAAGCCGCCAGGATGTGCTGACATGTAACAGCTTGGCCCAAGTCGGCGGGGGAGTGCTTTAGGTTGCCGTGGCGCCGCCCAGCGGGAGCTCCCGCGCACCCCCCGGGGGCTGATTTGTGGGGGGTGGCAGGTGGAGCAGCGCAGCAGCAGTTGCTGTCCTGTTTCGTCATCATCTGGCAGAAGATACCAGCTGGGCTTCACTTCCACTAGTCATGACCCACATGACATGACACAATGGGAAGGTCTCCATACATTGTTCGGGCAACAAACCGCTCACTTCAAAGAAAAACGCAACTGTGGGGCCACAATCTCGACACGTTTGTCTGATGTGTGTATGAAAATTGGAATGAGACATTCACACTTGCTTTCCTATTCAGTAAAAAATAGAATAAAAAGCACTGCAACTGGACAATCTAGTTCATACGATAAATGGTCAACGTTCATAAAGAAATTCGGACCAATATGTATAAGCAGTTTTCAATATTAACGATCCACATTTTCCAACTAAAGTTTTGTGAGAAATCATACCAAATCTTTTGACATGGGTATTTTGCGAGAAAATACAGATTTTTTTTTTAATGTTAATAAACGGACAATTTGAAATGATGCGTGTAAAACTATGTAAAAACATAAGCAACATTTGATGTCTCATAACTAGGGGTGTTAAAAAAAAAAAATCGATTCGGCGATATATCGCGATACTACATCGCGCGATTCTCGAATCGATTCAATAATCGGCAGAATCGATTTTTTATTTATTTATTTTTTTTAGGATTCACACCTTGAGCATGGAAGAATGTCATATGAACGGAACATTAAGCCTTAATATTTTATTTTAATGCTGTTCAAACATGAAACAGATTACAACCTCTATAAGACTGAAATTTCAGATAAATAAATAATACATTTTCATATAAATCTTACACTCTACAAGCTTACTGATTAGTATTTTCTAAATTTGAATGGAAAAAAATCGCAACAATCGACTTATAAATTCGTATCGGGATTAATCGGTATCGAATCGAATTGTGACCTGTGAATCGTGATACGAATCGAATCGTCAGGTACTAGGCAATTCACACCCCTACTCATAACTATTTTCCAGAAAAAGGCAGCTTTTAAACAAAGATGCAAGAAATTGTACTAAATATATTTCACAGGCACCCAGTGAAGAGAGGCCAGGATAGGGGTTATGTGCTCCCTCTTACGGGCACCAGTAAGGAGACGAGCAGCAGCATTTTGCACAAGCTGGAGACGCTTGGGAGGACTGGCTGATTCCAAGGTAAAGTGCATTACAGTAATCCAGTCGAGATGTAACAAAAGCATGGATTACCATTTCTAAGTGCTGCTGAGATAGGAGATTTTTCACCTTAGCCAGCTGCCTAAGATGAAAAAAAGCTGGATTTGACAACAGCGGAAATTTTCCGGTCCAGTTTAAAGTCACTGTCCATCGATATAGTGTGCCAGAATTACTTTCAAACAAAGATGCACAACTTCAGAAAAATAAAAAGGCCACTATTCAATGTTTCTAATTGAAAGTTTGACCGGAACTTTCACAGTCAAATAAAAAAAAATGTACGAACAATAATACAAAAATCAAAGCAATTTTCAAAGTCCCAAACTGAACTATTACTTGCTCCAACGCCCATTTTTTACACCGATAACCATAAAAAAAATCTTTCAAGACATAAGCGTGATTTTTTTGCCCCTAACTTCCATCCATCCATTTTCGTTTTCTGTATGAAATAATTTATGACTCGATGTTTATAGACGGACTACTTTTAACAGCCAAGCTCTTGGATTCACTTAACATTTAAAGACAAAAACAGATGTGTCCTTTCAAGCTTGGAGCTGCCTGCCCGCTGCATTTAAGCGCAAGTCAAATGCAAATTGGACTTTATTTCTCCCGTCAGGCTCTTTAAATCACTCGGGACATTTGGATGCTAATGCTAGTAAGAAGGGGGGGGGGGGGTCTACAAGGGCCACAAGTGCCTTAATCCCCGGCAATCGCCTCAACTTTCCTGCAAGAACAGTTTTCCTTTCAAAGTGCCATCATGCTGTCATTAATGAGGTGCTGTAAAAAAAAAAAAAAAAAAAGACATTGTCTTTGCCACGGAAGGGGGGCAGCAGACTCCCATTGACAGGAAACTTTCACTGTAAAGTCGAACGATTGAGCCACAATTAGAGCGCGTAACGCCGGCAGAATGAGAAGCGCGGAGCTGTTGGCGTATTAAAAGCCACCTGCTGGTCACACTGGAAGCAGAGGAACAATCGCATTGTCCCAGAAAGTGGCTCGAGCGCCAATGAAAAGTGGACGATCGGGCCACCGTCGTCTCAATGCAACATGAGAATCTGTTCGTATAGCTTAGAGTCTATTCTTTGATTCGTGTTATTTTATTAGGAATTGCTTAAATGCAGACTGTTTATTGATACGTTGTTCCACTGATTTTGTTGTAGCGGCCCCTTGGATTTTCAAACGAAGACGCAGAGCGTTTCGAACGGGTGTCGATGACCTTTAGTGCTTTATTGTTATGCGCCGTGAAAACTAGAGAATAAACAGAAAAAGTACAATATTTGCATTGTAGTTTCACAAACAAGTCATACATGAATCATGTTTACATAAGCATTTACCTTATACAAGTACGAATGAAGAAATACGACCAAAAAAAAAAAAAAAAAACGTTTCTGAAATATTCTGCCAAACCCATACAAAGAAAATATTTCTTCCATTCTGATAACATGGAGTTTTACTAAAAACCACTAAGCCAAAAACAATTTTTTTTTTATTTAATTGTGTTGATGGATAAAACTTACAATGTTGTAAATCAATCACTTTACCTGAAACAAGAAATAGCTAAATAGTGTTAGCGCTGTGAACTCGGGGGAAAAAAGAAAAAAAAGAAAAAAAAATGCAGCCAAACTCAGCACAGCCATAAAATGGCGGGGACAATTTGCACTTATTAGAAATGAAATGGCAGGATTGTAGACGCCGTGTCAGCAGGAAAGGGGGGCTGTGGGGACTCGAGTCGTAAAAACGCATCAAGGCCACACAAAGCTGCGTTTTTTGGGGGGACTTTGCTTGATTCTGTCCTACCTTCAGGCTAAAGCTGTGATAAATATGTGACGCATTTAGAGACCAATTACAACTAGCTAAATGAACTCGTTTAATGTGGAGCGTCTTTTTGGGGATTTCTCATTAAAGTTAAGACAGTATCATTTTGCTATATGGAGTGTCGTTAACTAATTATTGACCAGGGCACTCTTGTAAAAGACATTTCTAATCTCAAGAGGTTTTTTTTCTGGCTAAATAAAGTTAATTATTAGTTAGTTATCATCATTATTAATTTTTATTACATTTTTTTTTTTTTGGTCAATATTGTAGTGGACATGGCTGAAGCTTGAGCAAAACTATATCAAGTCTTTTTTTATATGTGATTTATTTAGCATGATCATGCAAAACTAAGCTTAGTTGGTGAGTTAGCAAGTTGCCATCATACTAGAACCTTCCATCACGCTGCTATTCGCTGTCACCTTCAACTGCTAACGTGGTGAGCCGAACATGCGCAAAATTTCGATAATTCTCTTGAGGCATCGCTAAATGTCGTCAGTATTTGGCATGATGATGCAAGAACTACACTTAGTTTGTTGGTACATTATTTAGTATGACTATTGGGGAAAAAAAGCTGTTAGCATGATTTAATAGGTTAGCTAGATGATTAGCATGATTAGGTGACTAAATTGCCTCCCATCTGTGCTAATTTGCAATTCACTTGTCACAAAATTTTCTGTAGACAGTAGCAGAAAATTCACCTATTTGCAACCATCTATCGTGTTTTTTTTGTGCTCCTTTTGTCACGCCCTAAGATGCCAAGCAAATGCTACTTCCAAGGTACCACGCTAATGGAGGATAGCCAGTTAGCTTGACATCGAATAGCAGCGTGAATGGAAGATTCCAACTGAGTTCAGGCAGACAGCCGAGACTGACGGTAAAGCTCTCAAAAATTATGCCTAAAAAAAGTTGTGTTGGAACTACAAGTGATCAGCTGTCAATAATTGTTTGCATTCTCTGTATTTAAATTATATGAGTATGGAGTCCACACTTTAACGTCCATACTATGGACATATCACAGGGTGAACTGAATTATTATTAACGGTGGCCTGACTTGCTTTGTTAGCGCACAGGTTAAAGATTGATGCCCGGATGCACGCTCCCTCCCACCTCCCACTTCAGTCCCGCCCAATCAAAGGCAGCCATTGAACCGACCTGAAGTCCTAGCACAGCTCATTGCACACAAAGAAAAAAAAACAAAACAAAACCCAAAAAACAAGCCGATAGGTTCCCTTTGAGCTGCGAGAGGTAAAACCCTCAACTTTTCAAAGGCCCAACTCATTGTCCTGCTGCCACAATGGCCGCTCGCGACAATGCCAGCTCATTCACGCCGTCATTAACCCTTCTGCGGAGAGCAGAGAATGGGGGAGTTGCGCCGTAACACCTCACCCCGCCCCAGAAGAAGGGCTCGCCTCTGGCGGTACAGCCCCCCCCCCCCCCCCTTTGTCCCTTTGTGCGGCGAGTGATGGATCGTGTCGGGCGGAGGGCAAATGAGGACCGGAGAGAGTTGCGCAGACAACTTCAGTTCAGCGAGCGGAGGCATTAAACAGCCGGCGGGACCCGTGTGATCAGCGCTTCGCCTCGGGCGATGAATTGGGGACTGGAGACCAGGTGGTGACGTTCCCAACGGAGGCAGCGCAACTTTAGCTTTAGCGGGAAGGAAGACACCATTGGCTTTGATGGCGGCCATGTTTAATGGTCACTATAGGCCTACTATTCTGTATGTGCAATGATATGGCATACTCATGTAGAGGGGGATTAGCTTGTTTGCGTTAGTGTTTTTAACTCATTTGCTCCCAAAAACGTATAAATATGTTCTATTTTAAACATATTGTGTCCCAAAGACGTATTTATGCCTCTTTTGTTTGTTTGTTTTTTTAATGCTGGAGCTGCAGAGAAAAGGTGAAACAAGGTAGTAATTACAAAAACGGCCAGCAGGTGGCAGCAGAGTATAAAAGATAAACAAGAGCCATTATGAAAACGAGCTGTTTCCCCCAGAATTCTAAGCAGATTTGTGAACAATGATTAAACTTAGGTAGATTCTAATGCTCATTGCTGCAAAACAAACAGATAGAAATGTACTTTTTTTTTTCTGATGAAAGAAGAGACTGAGACTCTAATCCAGGCCCAAACTTTTTTTCATTTGAGGGCCACATAAAGAAAATCAGAAGGACACAAAGGCCTCATATGTTATGAAGAGAAATTGTGTTTAGTCCTAAAAAAAATTGTACAAATAATTTGTGCTTTTACATATCTAGAAAAATGCTACAGTTTTTATTTATAATAGTGACACCTATATTTGTTCGACACCCTCCCTTCTTATGTTTTTTTTTTTTTTTTTTTAACTATGTCAAATGCCATTTTTAGTACATGCCGCGGGCCACTACAAAAATGAATGGCGGGCCGCAAATGGCCCCCGGGCTGTAGTTTGGACACCACTGCTCTAATCTTTCTTTTGGTAGGTTCCATGTTTTTATAGCAATAAAACTCAATATTCTGTGCGCTTTGCAAAATCAGTCAAAATCAAGTAAAACAGCCAGCAGCGAAGGGGGTTGCTTCAGTGAAAATAACTGCAAGTGAAGGAGTTAAGTGTGCATAAAAGCAGGATAAATGTTGTCGTTCCTCTCCACTAGACCTCATTAGCACGTCGCTTCATGTTCATTGTGCAACACGATGACTTTTTGCCTTCAATTATAAATGTATAAACAGTCGGATCAAATTAGTAATTCAATCACAATTCACCAATTGTACTTCAATCTCCACGTTTTCCCATGAACTCGGTTGGATTAAATCAATCCGCGTCTGAAATCCAACCCAGACAGCGCTTCTTAATTACAGCGCTTTAAATAACCTAATTCGTTAGCGTCTTCTTGTGATTAATAAAGCTTTTCTTTTCAGATGAGGTTGAACATTAGGGGGTGGGGGATGCAGTGATAAAATCAAACACGCTTGAGTAGATATTTGACAACATATGTTTGGAGATAGATGCATTTCATTTCACAGCCACAATTATTAAGCCCATAAGTGAAATATTGCAGTAATTATAAAGTAATGCTTGTAAAAAGTTGTAAATTGGCTGCCTCAAAACATAATGGAAGACTTCGGAAACAACTTGAGACAGAGGCCCGTGATACACAATTTCTTATTGATGGCTGAAATGGGGCCTAGCATGCTTACTTTCATGACGAAACACCCAAATTATCACATTTTGATACCACATTCAGCCCGCACACTGAAAGGAATTTGGGACTCAATTTGGCAAATTCTCTTGTTGGATCTTGACAGATTAAGAGCTCTGGAATTATGCTAAAATGGCCTTCCTGTTTGTCGTTGGTCATGAGGCCTTGCTATGATGGGCATATCCTCTCCATTTTATGTTGATCAGTCTAACCAGTGTTGAAGGCTCTCGTTTGAACTTTTCAGGTCCTTTTTAATGAATTTGGCCTGTACTGTCAAATGATAATTGATGTTAGTTTGAAACCAAAATGGCCAAAATCCTATTCACTTTGGCGCATGGGTCCTTGAGACCTTCTTATGTGTCCTGTTAAAATAGACACGTCCACTGTTTTTTTTTCTTTTTTTTCTGTCCATTGGTAAGATGCACTAATTTTCCCCTAACTTTCTTAAAGCATAAGTCAACCTTAACCATTTCTTGACAATAATATGTTATATGACATCATTACATGACATTCTAATTAGTATTACATTTATGGAATATGAATTATGAAGCAAAATCAGGCCGGTTTTAATCCATTTTGCCATTGGCTGTCGACTGAAGATGACATCACAGTTGTTCAGGGCTGAGGCAATGACCAATCACAGCTCATCTGTTTTCTGAAGCTGCGCTGGGATTGGTTTGTTACCTGAGACCCGATCAACTGTGATGCCATTTTCACTCGACAGCAAGTGGCAAAATGGCCGCCTTCTGATGTTGATAAAAACTGCCGGATTTTGTTACTGAACAATATTAACCAAAATATTGTATTTAGACTAGTGGGACTGCGTAGAACACATTACATATTGTCTATATATATATATATATATATATATATATATATATATATATATTTTTTTTTTTTTTTTTTTTTTTGTGGTTGACTTCCTCTAACATTTTTTTTTTTTTGCAGAAGAAATAATAATGATTTCAAGAAAGCCCTAATTTATTCTTAACTCATTCACTGCCATTGACGGCCATACACGTCAAAGATCCATTTTACACCTGGGCTTGCTTACGGTTGTGGATTAGCCTATCCAAGTTGACTGTGAACAACTAAACTGGTCAACTGCAAAACTACAGGGTTCAGATTGAGCCAAGCTGCACAAATCAGCTTTGTGAACCACTACGCTAAAAACAGCCAACGCATCATGCATCCATCCAACCATCTTCTATCGCTCATCTCCCAGCTGACAAGGCAACTGTATCTGTGACACTTTCCGGATCGAAGTTGTACAAAACTGAACCACTACACTAGTAACTCATTCACTGCCATTGACGGCCATACACGTCAAAGATCCATTTTACACCTGGGCTGGCAGTGAATGAGTTAATCTTACAGCGGGCGCGCCTTGATTTTATTCACTCAAAGAAGCACACTGTAAAAATTGCGCCAATCGTTTTGTTCTACTGTATATTGCATAAACACGGTGACAGTGCAAATGGAAGAAAGAATTATTTGCAGCGCCAGCATTCCTTCGCTCTCGTGACTCGCATCCCGGTGTGTGTTCCCTCCTTTAATCAGCACAGACAGGCGCTGACTAATAACCACTGGCGCTCAATGATAAGGTAAGCGTGTGTGTGTGTACGTGTGAGTAAAGTGTTCATTTGGCGGGAGTGGCAGACAGAAGCTAAGCTTCTTCAAGCTTAATGAGGAGCCACACGACTTCACTCGATTCTCCTCCCGACGATGGCGGCTGTCTTTTTTTTTTTTTTTTTTTTTTCCCCTCAAAAAGCTTTTCCACTCTGCTTTCATCCGTTGGAATTAAAACCCTCCCCGGGTGTGTGCGTTTGTGTCGTTAAACTCGTCACAACACGTGGCTGGAAAAGTTGCTCCGAGGGAGGAAAAAACAAAAAAATATATATACAAACTATTCTGATACACCGGGAAGTCAATAAAGATGAACTGGTATCGTTTTTCATCGAGAATCCTGGGGGAAAAAAAAAGAAAAAAAAAAGACAAATTATCATTGGTTTGTCAGTCCTGGAATTCCTCCCAAAATTATTGCTTTATTCAGAAATAGCCTACATTAAGAATTTTCCATTTGTTGATCTGTGAAATTAGTGCCACAATTTAAATTTCTTTGAGTTTCCTGCTATAATAGATGTACAAGATTTGGAGTTTTGGTGGGATCAATGGACAAAACAAACATTTGAAAATGTAGGTGGAACCCCTGCTAGCCGCTAACATGCTAACATCACAACCAAATGTTGATTTACTTCCCGAGAGCCAAACAATGTGAATTGCTCTAAGACGTCACGCACAATTTGTGAAAATAATGAGTCAGTTTTGTCTCCATTGAAAATAATATGCATTTCCAAACGTCAAAGTGCTTCACAATTCTCCATGACATGCAAGAAAAAGATCTTTGAGTGTCAATAAAACAATTTCAAAATGAAAAGTGTGCCGTCCGCCCGGCCGTTATCTTTTTTTGCGTTTGAAGGGATTTGACTGGCCCGGATTGCTAATCCCAATTTTGAACATGAATCAGCGTTCCGGGCTAATTCCCTGCCTCTTTCTCATGATAATGGGCCAAGTCGGAGACGCGGCCGTCGCCATGAAAAATGCCAGCCCGGCTTATCTCGCCGCCACAGCTTGCCGGACGCCGTCAAGAGAAGACAAGCATATCCCCGTTTTGAAATGAGGCGCCTTCGCTATTGCTATCCGTGTGATGTAGCATGCGCGCAACCGGGTGTTTTGTATGTTGTCGTCTGTTTGCGGAAAAGCACTGACTCATCAGGATAATTCTTTTTGATATACGATATGAAATAGTATTTCATATATTAGTGTCCGAAATGTAGTTGCCCATGACAAAATGAACCGTACATGGCCTCTTCCTCCTGATTCACATCTCGTTCATTTGAATGCCTCAAAAAGGAAATCTCGACACGGTGTCAGCCATGCGGCCAAAGGCCGTTATCAACCGGGCTGAGTTGGAGATAAGCCACGCCGTGTCCAATGCCTCGACATCCCCGGCATGAACCGCACCTCCTCAAATTAAATCCACAAAAAAAAAAAAAAAAAAAAAAAGTTCCCCGAGGAGCCTCTCTGCAAGGTCTTGTGCCGTCACGGGCGGGATAACGAGCTGCGACGGCGATTACGACGGCCTCGGCCGAGGTGTTAGTGGAGTAAGGCTAGCGAGTAAGGCTAGCGTGCCGGTGGCGTTCCGGAACCATGAGCTCAGTCCGTTTAAACGCGGACACGGTTTGTGACGGTGACCTTCCGACTCGGACGGGATGTAGTGTGTGTGAAATTTTCGGGTGTGACATCATGCATACGGCAGCGACTGTATATGGAAATAAATGTGGTTGCTACTTGAAAGGGTCCAAATTGGAATCTTTGCGTTTAAGTTTTCCGTTGCTGAATGAGGAGGTTGAAATGGATGAATTTTTGCACACTGGCAATAAAAGCTTGATTTGTCTAGGCTAGGCTAGGCTCGCTGTCACTCTGGAAGAAGCAAGCTAGCTACATCTGCTAGCCAAAGGCTGAGCTGTTCTGTATTAGTTGATAAAGCTGACGAAATGTTCTGTATACAAAACATATATACAACACATACAGTATATAGCATGTAAACAGATGCAACCTTACCGGACAAATCTTTTGATTTTCTTTTCGCTTTAGCATGTCATCCAATAGCAGAATGTCTTCATTTTTTAGTTGTTTTGTCCACCAAACCATCAACCTGTTGAGACAAGAATACAGTATGTATGGAAATGTGGTTTGATTTGATTTATTAGAAAGGGGACAGCGTAATTTTATAAAACATAGAAACTCATGAGGGGAAAAAGCCAGAATTAGCCAAAAGGCTATTTTCCATCTGTGGTGGTTCACGAAAGACTCTAAACCAAAAGGTTCAAACTTGCGACTTGAGGGCCGTTTTCAGGATGACATTTTGAGGCTCCCTACTTAACGCCAATGTTCGTGTGGCCCCCAATGTTATTTGCATTGTCGTTTCCCTTGGTGTTATTTAATCACTTATCTCAGGTTCATGACAGCTAGTTATGTCTTTTTCAAAACAATACTGAAGAACCATTCATGTTCTGAACTGTTATGAATAGAGATTGAAATTTAGTTGTAGTGCTTTTTTTTTTTTTTTTTTTACATTCTTTACAAGTCCTAGCAAATGTTATTTTACCAGTAGTCATTTTTATTAAAAAAATAAAAAATAAAAAAAATAAATAAAATAAAAGTCGGAGGGGGGGGTAATTTTACTATGACAACTTTTTTGTATTCATAAAATTATTCATAAGGTTTATAGGATCACCCACTTTGCTAAATATATATTTATAATTCTGGAAAATAAATAAAGACAGAAGACACTCCTAAGAATTGCAATGGAATACTATATGTGGTCCTCATAATTCAATAAATATATATACTGTACTGTTTTCAAGACTATTTTACTTCATGCTAACGTGCAACAATCACAATCACCACTAGGGGTTGCATACTCCACACGATTCCACCTTCTGCTGTCTCAATGAGCACTCACAGCCCACACACATGCTCACTTTATACACAGTGTACACACACCAGAGTTTGAAGTTTTCTGCAAATGTTTACAAATTTGACAGGGGAAAAAAAAAAAAATAAATCACATTATTAATACGCCTCATGGGAGCTGAAACAGATGTCAATCAAAATGAATGAAAATGATTCACAGAACCAAAAGGCAGGACACCTGGTGTCGTATGAATGTATGCTAACTATATTTTGAAACCCTAAGCCTGCTTTGACACCCTAATTTAAAAGTCTAATTGTTGTTCGAAAGCCCCCACTCCCATCTTGAAACTCTAACCCAGGATTTCAACTCCTTATTTGATACCTTAACCCTAACTTGAAATTATATTTTGAAATCCCAACCCTGATTTGAAACCTCAGACACTGCAACGCAAATTTGAGTCTCGAGATCCTAATTTGAAAATATTTAACTTGAGCCTAACTGAAGCCCCAATTTGAACAGTCCTAATTTGACAAAACTCCATTTTGACACCCTAACCTCTGCCAGAAATATGGCGATATCCCTCCCGTGTGAATTGTGAATACACAATTTGACTTGAAAGCACATTTTGAAAACCCAACGTCTTTAAACCCTAATACTGATTTTAAACTTTAATGTTAAACTTAATTTTGTCTTTAAAACCTAACTTGAATGCTTAACCCCGAGTTTGAAACCATCACTTGAATTTCCAAATCATGAAACTCTCACCCTGTATTGAACCTCTAATCTGAAAACCCAACACTGTCTCATTACGTTAGATTTGTTCTTATTGAGGTAATCAAAGGCTAAAATGGTTTCACATTTGACTTTTTTCCAGTAAAGGATTCTCACAAATGGGGGGAAAAAAAAAAAAAAACTATGTCGGCGTTATTACATGCGCGCGAGTCGCCATCAAAGCGGATTAGCGGAATGGGATTGCAATGCCGTCTTTGATCAGGCAGATTACTGTAAATCTTTCTGAATGAGAAGTTAGCCAGCGACAGGGCAGAATCAAGGGAGGGGGGGGGGCTTGACATCCGCACGGGTTCCCCAGCTTAGCCGAATTCTTCCTGGCTCGCCTTTCGCTTCCGGGAGATTGGTCGCTTGGAGTTCATCAGGAAAGACATAACAGATGACACTAGATAACGTTCACGAAGGTTGCTTTTGTTTATTCCAAGAGGGATTTAAATGAACGAGAGACGCTAAATGGTGGAATGAGACTTTGACGTCTCGCCAATTCTTGTAACTTCAAAAGACGAAATGACAACAAAAACTAGACGGTGATCTCATGATTATCATGACAAATTGGTTATCATGTCGCATGCTTTTGATCCCGTAAATCTCCGATTCTTCCAATTACAGAGGGAGCCTCATTTGAAACCCCTCACATGAAACGCTAACCTAGACTTGGACGACCAATTTGAAACCCTAACCTTGGTTTGGAAGCATAATTTGGAAGCCTAGCCTAGTTTAAAACCCCAAACTGTGGCTTGACACTGGCTTGGAAGTTCTCACTTTCTTGAAACGCTTATCTGAATACCAAACTGGTTCTTGGTATCCTAATTTGAAACCCTAATCCTGATATGAAACCCTAAAAAAGTTGCAAATCTTGGAGATCCAATAGTGAGAAGTTGTTTGAACTGAAGTACCAACTCTGTACCAGAGAAGGATGGTCTGAATTTGTCTGCTTGTAATAAAAACACACAAGAATGTTGGTCCTGTGAGAGTGAGAAATAAAAAAAGAAAGGAGGACAGAGCCATACAGGAGCTGGCAACCTCTTAATCCGCCTGTGGAATAACAGCCAGGTCCTCATAAGGACTCCTTTCACATGAATCTGTGGGGTTTTGCTACTTTCGGGTGCCTGGGGTGCAGGGACAAACCGCCCCCTCTTTACCCCCAGCGCGCCTTCCGTAGTCATCCTCCTGCAAGCCTTTGTGGGCCTTTTCCACTCGGATTTCATGTTTGCCCATCTCACAGCTTCGGAGACGAGGCGGGCAGGAACGCTCCACAAAAGACTTGGGGAGATGTCGACCCCCCCCAACCATCCCTCCCCTTCTTCTACGCAGACATATAGACTTGTATAGGTAAAGGCATGCACGCCAATTGTTTCCACCAGAAGAAGTAAAAGCCGCTTTGCCACAAAGAAGCTTCTGTTTCATTTTGGGTTTTGGCATTTTGGCGGGGGTGGGTCCGACATTTCACAAGGTGACCTCCCCATACATATGTCCCGGGATGATAAACCTCGCAGACGAGCAGAAAAACAGACATGGGGTGAGGGGGGGTCCCCTCAGCTGTTTCTCCCAGGCAGAGGGTCTTGGGGTGTTCCCCTGGGGAGCCCCCCCAGAGTTGCAAGTGTTAGTGTTGCCGCCGGGGGGTTTTATGGACTCCCCGCTGAGAGCATCTCCTCACAAGAGACAATGCCAGGCATTTATGCTCCGACTGACCGTGCCGACCCCCTCAACTCGTTCCCCCTTAAATCTCGCCGGGCCTGGACTGGCGGCTCCTTTTCAGGGAGGCTTTTCACGAGGCCCCCCCCCTTTGGCGAGGCGCCTGGGTGACGCGTCACCCAAGAGAAAGGAGGTTGCAGATCTGAGCATATTTAGGACCCTCGGCGAAATATATTTGCGTTTGGTTTTGAGAAAGAGTTTCTCGGTCTGAATCCTGGATCTTTGACCATCTTCATTCCATCTTTGTTCCACCAAAGTAGACCGGTTGAGGTGTTAAGGTGCAGTTTGGCAATGATGGCCACTGATCTACAAACATGTCTTTGTGCATGCGAAGGAGATGGGACCCCCGCCCCACCTCCAATAAAGAAGAACCTTCCTTTCATTCTTTTTTTTTTTTTGTCTTCTTCTCTCTGCATTCCAACGTATCCCTTCAGACCCCATTTTAAGAGGCCGTGTTAAATGTGTAAAAAAAACCGGTTGTCGAGCCAGTGATTGACGTCTCGGCAGTTCGTCTGTAAGCGGCCATTTCCCGCGGCTGATTTATCGCCGTTTGCTTTTCTTAGCGTGACATCCCGTGAAATCGTTCCGCTTACACTTGCCGACATTTCACATGATGCAAACGTGTCAAAAAAAAAATGTCCATATGTTTTTTTGTATGAGTGGATTAGCGCCGTTGTCATGTTGGCTTTTGTTAGTTGGCAGGATTATGTAAAAAAATAATAAAATGAATTATTGGACTGGACATTTGGTTCCGATCCAAGACCCATTCGGGCATACGTAGCTCATCATTTTATGGCATTCCGCAGTAATTTCATAAATCTCAACGACGGCACTCTGGCATAGGCAAGAGGTCAGTATCTGTGAAGGTGTTGGATTTGGTATGCTTGATCTTGTCGAAGCTTCTTCAAGAGGACACCACTTTGATCATCAGCCCCATAAATAGAATACAGTAAATACCCCAAATGCCCTCGAGTCAAGTAGCCAAAACAAGAAGCTGGTCGTCAAAACAGTTTCAACCAACTGTCTCAATAACACAATCATGCAGAAAATTCACACCTATCTCAGTCAACAACTTCGCTCCAAAAAAATTGACATTGACCAGATCAACAAGTTGGCCAAACAATTGATGGCACAAGATCATCAAACAACCAATCACGCCAAACCGTGTCATCAATTTTGCTCCAAGCATCCAGCAACTTCATTCCACGACAAATGAACTCAACAGAAAACTTCAAAATGTGTCGTACCATCCATTACATACAAGTCAAAAGTTCAGAATCCACAAATTTTAACAACCTTGGTCGGAACAATGGATAGCAACTAGAAAACGGAAAGATTGACTCAAGTTTGACAGATCATACTGGTCCTTTTCTAAATTTATGTGAGAAGAAAAGGAGAAAAAAAAACTAGTGTTGTTCTGGTATCGGCAGAGGTGCCAATACTGCATAAAAACAGTGGTATCGGTATCGGTGACTACTCACAAGTAACATGCCGATACCATTAATTCCAACGCTAATATAGGATTTTGCATGCAGCATCTTGTGTCTTGCTCGTGCACAACATTCACTGATATGTGACATGTTCACTGCATGCCGATCTAAGATATCCTATTGGCCCTTGAATGCTCTGAACCAATGGCAGGACAGCTTTTTCATGTAGAGGGGAAAAAAAAAAAACCTTAGGTATCGGTATGGTATCTGTATCGGCCGATACTGTAAAGCTGGGTATCGGAATCGGTATCGGGGGCCAAAAAACGGTATCGGAACAACACTAAAAAAAACAAAACTTGAACCAATCATAGTCCACTTGCATGATTCTTTTGAGAAATGACACAGCTGCTCTTTGAAGCTCTTCAAACGTGGACCTCAGGAGGCCTGTTAGAACGTCCTTCTTCACATGGCTACTTTCGGGTTTCACCTTCCCAAAAAAAAGATTAGTCGGGGGGGGGGCTCTGACCTGAGCGTGTTTATTGTTTGTCGACACGTGTTCCTAGGTCAAGCATGTCTGGAGCGCGGAACATGCCGAGCAGATTGCAGCGGGCAGGTGGCGAGTCAAAGGGTTAAAACGGAGCAGGTTGCATGGTACGCAGTGTGTTTGTGAAATCACAGTTTGTCTGTGTGAAAGAAAGATTCAGTTTAAAAATGTGTCAAAGTGAAAGTCAATTTGATGGGATTCAGTGAAAAGGTTTCATGATGAAAACGAAAACATCTGACAGATTTTTTTCAGAATTCCTTGCATGTTTTAACATACTGGGCCAACAAAGATGATCCCGATTCTGATTTAAGTATCATAAATTGAGCCGTCAAACTGCACATTTTGGCTGGCCCAGATGTCCATATGTGTTTTTTTGTTTGTTTTTTTGCACATGTAAAGATTTACAGGCGAGGCAAAAATATTTGCAGCATGGAATCACATAACACAGGTCAATAAATAACTTCTTTAGAAATGTATGAATGTTGATGGCATGCAATGTTCCACGTGATTGACTCGGGGATTGCTTTTCACCAGACTTGGTTTTTGATTCTCATCATTTTGTTGTTATTGTTGTTTTCAAGCGGAAATTCAACTTGGTTGTTGCCTTTTTTTTTTTCCTTTCCTTTTTAATAATAATAATAATAATAATAATAATAATAATAATAGTCGCTGGAAATGCTGGAAAAATTACTGCGCTTTTGGAAACTAACAACTCTCTGGCCGCAGCCATGTTGTGTGGAAAAAAAAAAAAGAAAAAAGAAAAAAAAAAGAACTGAAATTGACCTGTTGATGATATGGCCCTACATTTTACACAAGATGGAGTCCTGTCAGATTGACCTTTGATTGTAAATCACTTAAAATCAATCAAGTCATTAAACTTTTGAACAATGCAAAATGGCACATTACTGCCATGTTCTTGCTCTGACATAAGCAAGCAGTATTCCCTCAAATGTTGACATTATCTTCTTGCTAAAGTTTTCACAAAACGGAGTTTTGGTTGATTGGAATTCCCTTCAAATAAATAAGCTTCATGCTTGTGGCACATGACAAATATCATTGTAACATACATTTACCATAGTAGGCTGCCACATGAGCACATAACGATTTGATGAAGCCGCATGAGGTGATTTATAGTCCGTAAACAACTGTGTCGTTTTGTGATAGCAACATTTTGTACTCGGGTGACAGCAGTCCGAAGACTTTGTACGCTACGTTCCGGCTTGTATGCAGTTTCTACACTCCCTCGCCAGAATAAAACTCTTGGTCTTTCCCCCCAGTGTTTATGGAATTAATATATCAAATATTGCCACAACACTGTTTGTTGTAGCAGTGATGAATGGCCACTCGTTGTCTTAATGAAAGCATGTTGACATGCGCGAGCGCCACAAGGCAAACAAGCGGCGCGTTGCTGCGCTGTTTGACTTGCAGTTACTCATTAGTCTTTATTTTCCAGGCGGCCTTTTTGTTGGAGCTGTTTGTTGTACTTGGGAGTCTCTTCGGCGGGCAAAAGCAAGACAAACGCACCTCTCGCTGTTGCCATAATGAAGCAGAGCGGGGGGCACAGAATCACCGCTATTAGCTCGAGAGTGTATTTGTCATGCTTTAAGTTATAATAGGCAGTGCGGCGGTTTGATTATGACTAAACGGCAGTTTTCTTCTGATGGCGGTTCATGCGCAAGTTTGTCTCACAACCGCCAGGGTGAGGTTCTGTCTGGTGGTGAGAGACAGACACGCATTACGCATTAGACACACACACATACATAAACACAAGTATAACCATCAACATGCACGCTGCGGTAAGGCCCCTCAAAATAGGGACTGCTTGTGGGTGTCTACGCGGTTCTAGTTCTGGAACTAATAAGGACCAGTGAGGTGAGAGAGACCAATGAAAAGCAGCCAGAAACACAACATAAACGTACATCTTTAATAACCAATTACAAACTACTTATGATAAATTTCCAACATTAGGTGTCGGCTCCTTGTTACTGCCGAAATGAATTCTCACCACACAAGCAAGTTATGAAGTCTGAGTCAGTAAGTGAATGAGCAACTGAAAATCATACGAGCAAAGTAACATATAAACACAAACCTCACAACTACGACAAATTAAAGACAGTCAATCGACCAAGGGACTGATTGGGGAATTTATTAGTCTAATAACAAATGGACGTACAAACCAACCAACTAATGCAATTTGCAAACAAACACACAAATAAGCAATCTAACCAACCAACCATCAAATGGATGGACAGACTATGTACCAATAAACCTCACAAATCCCACAAGTAGCTATTCAAACCACCCAAAAAAATGGACTAACTATCGAACCAGCAACACTAATGATTCAACCGAGTACTAATTAACCAAACAGACCACCACAACCAATCTCTGGACAGAAAGACAATCACACCAACAAAAGCAACCATGAATCGGCACGCACACTTTCAAATTAACATGCTGAGAAATAAAAACACTGATTAGCAAACATTACTAAAGATGGAAGGAAGAACCAACCAGATAACTAACCAATATTCTGGCAAACCAAAATCCCTCAACGACAGCAAATTCAAAATTAAATTAAATAAAAAAAAAAAAAAAAAGAAGAAAAAAAGTGGTGAATCAACAAACAAACCAACCAATTATCCGAGTGTAGAAAGGACAGACAAACAAATGTATTATATTACTAACTGGATAGCTTACTAGCAAACTAACCAACCAAAGCCTCAACAAAATTTATAGACTAACCAACACACCAATGACTGGAAGGACAAACCAACTACTTAACCAGCTAACCAAGAAACTTAAGTAACCAACTAATGAGATAAACCAACCAAACAAAACAACCGATGATTGAACCTACTAACCAACCAACCTCAACAAAACCTCACAAGCATAAATTATGGATGCGCTCAATGACTGACTCGACATGGGACGGACGGCATCAGAAGCATATTTGACATTTTCAAAAACCAATGAGGATGTCTCGTATGTCTTGGCTCAAGTGCAGGCCAGGAGGAGGGGGGCCATATGGTGTTTATCCAGAGGGGTCTTGGCCCACATTTTAACAAGATGGTCCCGCAGACAATGGCCAGCATTTCGGGCCAACAACTCGCCGTGGCAGTCCCAGCAGACCAACAAGCGCTTCATCTGCTTCATCCTTGTGATGCACAATTTCTTTCGGAAGGGTAAAGTGTGCCAAGTGGTCAGAGAGGCACAAGATGTAAGACCGAGTGGTAGCAAATCACGTCTGAAGAGTGTGCTACGGCGTCGGCAAAACCCCCCCCAAAAAACAGAAACACCCACGTGGTAACCCCTTCGGAATCCTTTTAACATGTTGCGGTTTTGTCCCAATTCCCCCAAACTCAACTTTTTCTCCAGCCGCCGACTCATCTGGCCGCCATCAGCATCAAAGTGCGCAAAAATGACAGAAATCGTGTCGTAAAGCGCGCGACACACTTTGCTAACCTCAAACACCACGTTGCGAGCCATGGTCGGATTTTGCGGTACGGCTTGAGCGCCAGACCGTCCTCTCATTTGAGTTTATTTCTTTAAGGAAAGAAGAGAAATTGTGTACAAGGTATGTTGACTAACAGGGCATCTGATGACTCATCAAGTCTAAAGATAAGTAGATCGAATTCCACCCCATGTTAAATTCCCCATTGTAAATGGTCACAAAATGTCCAATCATCAGGATGCTAGTTAGCTGCTATATATATTTATTTTTCTCTTTCATATAAACCAAGCTCGTCTTTCCAACTGAGCTGATGACAGCATATTAGCTTATTAGATTCTTTTTCGAAGCTCGAGTAGCATTTATAAGATGGAATCTGGCACTTTTTCAGATGGTTAACCAACAAATGTCGACTGCTTCATTCCCTCGTTGGCTAAGCATGTAAACTAAATAATGAGATGGGGGTCAAGGCGGCACCCTGGGAAGCTTCTTCCAAATATGATACTGATAAAACAAAGCCCCACGCCATGAAACATATTTCCACTGCACCGGTTTTTCTCTCTCACACTTTTAAAGTTGAAGAGCAAACGGTTTCGGCTGCCAAGTCCTTCAAACCCCGTGCCCAAAAATCGCGCAGGCGTCTGGGGCCAGAACCAAGTCCCTGGCTCACAGACACCAGGACTCAAGCTTGTAATTCCTCAGGGGAGGAGGAATAAATTGCTCCCTGGTCTCTTTGGCCCGACGTTTGGCTCAGTCATTCCTTTTCTCCTTACTCGTGTCATATTTCCAACTGTTTCACATGCTCATTAGTGCCATTAGGGTGGAACTTGAAGAGGGAACAAGGGTGGAGTCTGCTTGAAATCACAACTCGATGAATTCACGTCACTAGTGTCAGCACTAAACAGGACAAAATGTACGGTGCACACATTTGGTCGGTTTCGATTTGCGTGGGTGGCCGCGGAATGAGCAGATACGGTGAAAACAGCAGAGGCCCCAGAATTGAACCCTGTGGAACGCCATACGTTCCATTATAGATGCGTCCAACCACTTTCCTTTTTTTCGCTCAACACAGTATGAAGGGATTACAATAGGGATAGACCGATAATCGGCCTGGCCGATTACTGGCACCGATATTGGGTATTTTGACGAATATCGGTATTGGCCATTTTTAAAAATCTGACGCCCGATAAAAGGTACATCTAAAACTATTTTAAACTCTTTCAGTTGATTTTATAAGAGATGCTGATGACCCTGGGAACCTTTTTTTTTTTTTTTGTCTACATTAAAATAAATAAATGTGAAAGTTTAAGATTTAAAAAAATAAATAAATAAAACTTCTGCATTTTGAAAAGTTCAATAAACATGCTTCAAGACATTACAACAAGGTAAATATTGGCATTTGTATTTTAAAAATTTTGTTTGTTTGTTTTTTACACTGAAAATGAGTATTGGCTTCAAATTTCAGTGATTGGCCTCCTTGACTACTAATAATCTGCAACGGTATCGGCCCTGAAAAAAGAAACAAAGAAAAAACATATCGGTCTATCTCTAGATTAAATAATAAAGAAATAACACGATGTACCATCACAATAGCCACAAGTTGACTAAGCGCACCAAATTAAGAACCACTGGTTGAAGGTTAGATTTCTGAATTCGAGTTAGGCACAGCAACTAAAACATGACATCTAAAGACAACTTCTTGATGAAGGTTTTAAAATGGCAAAAAAAAAAAAAAAAAAAGTCCGGTTATTAACAAGGATGACAAAAAAAACAAAAAAAACAAAAACGATCCACTTTAGGGCTGAATCATCGGAAGTGTCAAACTTGTGTGCAGAACACATTTAACAGAAACCACTTCTCCACCGTGCTGCTTGATGTTAACACACGTGTTGTACATCTGCTTTGGGTTTATTCTCATGCCTCTGGCTGTCTGAGCGTCCACCGTCCCTTTCTCCCCCCCCCCAATACTGATTCCTCTGACTTGTTGCATCCTGTTTGCCTGAGGGAGAGTATGCAGCCTCCAGGCCGATTAGCGGCTCCTCATCTCCACGTTCATGCAGCACACAAGCCAAGTTGATATTAGTTTACGGACTTCCTGGTTTGTCGAGAAAAGCTTTAGGCTTTATTTTAGCATTAGTTAGCACTTAGCAATACTGTACGAGACTGTTGGGATCTAAAATGTATTTTGACCTTGAATGTTAAAACATGATCATGTTGAAAACTGTGAAAGCTTCCACCTGCTTGACTCTACGACCAAAAAGAAAAACATCATTTGTCATTGACTGTCTTCTTTTCTCGGTCGTGATCTCTTTCATGTGCGCAAACAACATCAGTGGAGCTCATTGCACTCCTCCTCCTCCTGGCTCGGCCAAGGACACACACAACAACAACAGCAGCAACAGGACGTTATCATTGGTGCTGATGTCCTCCGGTTCATAACCTTGGCTCATATCCGCCGCCGCTGCTGCTTCCCTGCTAACTGAATTGGCAGCCACGGTGCTGCTTTCACTTGATGGAATCTCTACGGCCCAGTAGCAGCAACAACATCATTACAACTGAACATCGGTGGGAAGGAATCAAGTACAAATACTTCATTATTGTGCATAAGTAGGGGCGAGGATGGGCGAGTAGATAGCAGGTATTGATAGCGGATCAATACCGGCCTTACACGACTGTCTCAGAAAATTAGAATATTGTGATAAAGTCCATTATTTTCTGTAATGCAATAAAATAAGCAAAAATGCCATCCATTCTGGATTCATTACGAATCAACTGAAATATTGCAAGCCTTTTATTGTTTTAATATTGCTGATTATGGCTTCTTCTTTTTTTTTACTTGGTCTGAGGAAATATTCTAATATTTTGAGATAGGATACTTGAGTTTTCTTAAGCTGTAATCCATAAACAGCAATATTAAAATAATAAAATGCTTGTACTAGTATTGGAACATCTCTACTTTTTATCTTTACTGCATTTAAAAAGTTATCTGCAATATTAATCAGAGTACCTGGCACACAAAAAAAAGTTTGCTTTAAAGTATTGAGTCGAATCAGTACTTTTACCAGAGTAATGTCTTTTATGTATTTATTTATAATACAAGTATCTGTACTTCCATTTAAGTAGTAGAGTGTGCGTACTCTGTAATAAGTGCAAAGAGGGAAAACAAGTTAACAGGCTAACGAAGAAAAACCACACGGACCCATGCCGCCTTCATCATGTCGCTGTTGCGGACATATTGGTGACAAACGACGACATCGCTTTCCGGGTCTGGTCAGAGTCACGTTGCCCTCTCTTGATAATTCAAGGAGACGCATTGCGCTTTTATTTCCACATAATTTTTAAGAGTTCTAACGTGTCTTAATAAAAGTCACCGAGCATTCTTCCATTAAAATGCGCAAAAGTAGAAAGAATTACATTCACTTGTCGTACGCAGTTCTAAATGTTGAGGACAGATTTGGTTACCTGGACGACCTGCAGTAGGCCGAGCGCCGCAATTGGTCATCGGCGAATGGAAAAATGCAAATAGAAAATGAAGAAAAAATATTTGGAAAAGAAAATTTGAGGAAAGAAACAGAAGAAGAGAAAGGGAGGGAAAACAGTTAAATAAAAATCACAAATTGCCTTGCTGGATAAACAAAGATGAAATAAATCAGACAAAGTAAAAAAAGGGGGGAAAGAAAAATGAAGAGAAAACTGATGAATGACAAGGTAAAAGGATAAAAACAGACAAAAACAGGAGAGAGAAAAAAAGGAAACATTAAATGGAAAAGGAAAAAGAGGGAGAAAAAAAAAAGTCCGCACTGCTGCCAACTTTCAACCTTTGATGCTATATTTATTCTCACATTTTTAGAAAAGCCATCTAAGAAAGGATGTAGTTGGTTGTGAAATTTCACAAAACTACTTGTGTGCAAGTCATTATTTCACTTTTCTATCATGGAGGTCTAATCTTTGTTATTCTGATGTGTTCTCGGTTCCTGTTACCTTCCATGAAGTACTGCTTCAGAACTTTCCTCATACTTTTACTTTATAGTTTCATACTTTATTGATTTTTTATTTTTTTTTTCTTGAAAAACGAGGTCTCCGATCCGTCTAATTCTACAGCTTTCGGCAGCGAGCTCATAAATAAGAGCATTACTGCGATGATGTGAAGTATGGAGTCGCTGGATCTTGCCTTTGAAGCCCTGCCGAGGCAGGAGGAGCCATTAAGGGCCCCCAATGAATCTTTGGTCCGGGCCAAGTGATCCCGGGAGGAGGTAAATCAATCCGAATATCCAGCAGTGTCATCGCACAGTTAATAGTTATGAAGGAGCTTCATAAGAACCGCAGTTGGACCCCGCATTCTTTTCCTGCCGTCACATTTTCATAGCGGGAAGGATTTGATCAAAGAAGACCATCATACAGTCTGTCCGTTGCTTCTACTCGGGTCTCGTCGGGAGAATATTTCCCGCTGACCTCGCCGACCCCGTCGTTTGCCCAACTTGGAAGCGATAAGTCATCTTTGCAAAGTCAAAAAAAAAAAGCAATCTGGTCCATTCCTCATTGTGATTGGTAGGGATGAATGTGCATTAACATTTTCCAAAGGAGCTCATATGATGGGACATATTTAACCGAATAGAAGTCCACTTGGAAAACGTTTTCCATTTGAAACTGCAACCATCGGGGATGTCCTGTGTTCAGAAGGTTCTGTTCTACACAGCAACAATGTTATATTAGTTAACTAAAACTAACAAAACAACAAAAAATTTTAAAAAACATTTCCGTTAATGAAATAAAATAAAAATGAAAACTAACTACAGTGAAAATGTCCTTAGTTTTTGTATTTGGTAATGAATTAAAAATATTTATTAATTTAAATTATTAATAATTTAATTATTTAAAAAAAAAAAAAAAAACATTTAGGTTGATTTTAAATGTAATTTTAAGTATATATTTTAAGTATATCTTTCCCCGATATTAACCGGAATAAGGACGTTTGAAGGTGTGACACATGGAAGTGATGTCATCTAGCTGCAGCCAATAGAAAAGCATCTTCAGATGGCAACAAATTTGCCTTGCCTGCTTTATTTCCATTAAATTCAGCCGAAATACGATGCTCGGTAAAAAGTGCTTTTTTTTTTTTATTATTTAATTTTACAATGGTATTTATTAAATCTTGCACTTAAGTCATACACTTAAAAAAAACTAATACTAAAACTAAGCATTTTTTTTTAAATAAACTAAAGAAAACTAACAGAGCTGCCATGAAAACTAATTAAAACTAACTAAATAAAAAATAAAAAAATAAAAAAAATAAAACCCATATCAAAATAAAAATTAACTATAATAAATAACCCTGCACGGCAACAATTAATCACAGTGTTTTGTACAAAAAAAATAATAATACCGTCAAATTAATACTAGCCTAACATATTTCTGTACCAAAGTGAAGCATTCTAGATTGAAAACTGAAATTTTGTTCCAAAAATCCATGTAAATTCATATGTACGGTTTGTGTACAACCCTAGAGCCAATTTTCAAAATTAATGCAGCTCAAAAAAAAAAAAAAAAAGTGTTGCACTCCAGCTTTTATGGTTAGAGCTCTGGATATTAAAATATTTCCAACAAACATCTTCTGTTGACGACGCCCTGTCCGTTTGTCTGGTCTCCATGGTTTCCCCCGGTCTGTTATGCGGACATCCTACTGGCCGCCACAGTAAGGCATGACTTCAGCTCCTTCGTTGGACATCTCGAAACATCTTGCGGGAGCCTTCCAGGAAGGGAGCAATAATTCACGTTTTGGATCGACGACGGCACAAGAGGCCAGAAAGCCGACGCGTCCGCCCATCGTCTTCGCTTTGTTCCCAGCCGGGGATCTCGATAGTGAGGCTTGAAGGGTCTAAGGGAAGCATTGGTGGCAGACGGGGGGGGTTGTTATGGAGGCAACCAATAACTCTTGATGAGCATCTTGAGCTCCTGGCTTGCAGCTTTCAAGTTCTGCCTTGTATCCCGACTCCCACGGGTCCTTCAGGACCATCAACTTCCTCCATCGCTCTCCACTCCTTTAAGCTTGAGCAGCTTCCACATTCGGCGTCGTCATTACTCATTCCTTTTCAGAGCCGGTTCGGGGTTTGATGCGCGTAGCGCGGGATTATGCATGAACGTGCGCCTCAGATGTGCTCGCGCATCAAAGTCTCGGGGCCGAAGGCGTCGGCGTCAGTCACGCGCACAGACTCATTATCGGCTTCGGGGGAAGGAAAAAAAAAAAAAAAAAAAAAAAAAAAAAGGAATCGGCAGGTGTTTATCAGAGAATGACGTGCCCGTTCTGATCCGATCAAGTTCGCTTTGATTTAACGCCGCCGCTCGAAGGATATGTAAATTTGTGCTGAAAGCGGACTAAATCCGAAGCTGTTCGTCGCAATCTGAAACAGAATGTTCATGTTTATGCTTGAATGGAATGTATTTGGACATGTGAACAACGAAACTGAAGCCTGGCGCTGTATAACTAGCTAGCATCGTCCTTAATGAAACAATGCTAGTCAAAATTAGCATCAATAACGACTTCAACTGACAAAAACAAATAATAGTGACTGGCTGTGACCTTATACATGCAACAAAAACAAAGAAAATTGACTTTTTAATTGCTTGCCGGGTGTGAAGAGTGTGACTAATTTACAATATACGCCGCACGGCCACAAGCTAGCTATACGCCTGGTCGTCATGGTAACAAAAGACTTCCAGCCGAGCAGTGGCTCCTCGACTGCATTGGGTGAAGAGCGTCTTATTTTCATGAGCCAGGACGGCCCCCTCAAAACAGACGCGGCTAAAATTTACATCTACATTTTTCCCCTTGGGATTTTTAAATGACGTGTTAAGAGACCGGGCAACTGTTGGGGGAGGGAAAAAAAAAAAAAAATGGAACCATTTCTTGACAATAACGTTATATATGACATCACTAGTCTAAAACATGACATTCTGATTAATATTACATGTGTTGAATATGAGTTATGCAGCAAAATCCAGCCATTTTTATCCATTTCAGGAGCGGCCATTTTGCCACTTGCTGTCAACGGAAGATTACATCATAGCTACTCAACCACTCACAACTCACCTGTTTTGTGAAGCTGAGCTGTGATTGGTTGTCACCTGACCCATGAGCAACATTGATGTCCTCTTCAGTCGACAGCAAGTGGCAAAATGGCCGCCTTCTGTTATTGATAACCTGCTGGATTTGACTGCTTCACTCATATTCCATTAATCTGAATACTGTTTAGAATAATGTTGATAAAATCATCATTTGGTGATAGCTTTATATTGTTGGTTACCATTACTCCTGTTCTGTCGGCATGACAACCCTATATTCCATACACACATTATGAGAGATTTTTAGTCACATGCCAACAGGCATACGGAGAACAAAATGAAATTCCAGAAAGCGAGACCACTCCAATTGCATGCGTGCCTATAAAACCACCCTGGCTGTTATTGGCTGCGGGTCAAAGTTCAAGTGTTGAGGGAAGCGCTAGTGGCCCCGTGGGGAAATGCCGGCTAATGGAATCGGAGATTCGGGGTCAAATGACACGATTTGGAGGGAACGCCGGTGGGCTGAGCTTCAATCCGCGACAACGATCTAATGTTGGATTTGGGCGGGCGTGCAGCAACTCGCGACTCGCAGTTAAAATCCCATTCAGGGTTTGACGGGAGCGGTAAATCTCGATGCACGTCAGCGCCGATTGTGTTAGCGCTAAATAACTTGACGTCGGCTTGCAGTTTTCCAACACTCGTCACGTCAAAGTCATTTTTAATAATGAATAGAGCCATTTTTTTCTTCCAGCATCTGTCAGTCTATGCTCAGATCTGACAGCTGATTTGTGGCAATATTGTCTATTAGTGTTTCCCAGCATGTATTGAGCACATATTTCATTTGAACAATCTCACACCAACAGAAAAAAATATGGCAGTTAACTCTCATTACTGAAATGATGATATCATTTTAAATGTGCAAAATCTGGTCCTGTTAAATTGAACACAATGCCATTATTCTGGCAACATTTGCCATCCACTGGAAGCACATTTATTGTCCAATATTTGATATTCAACAATATGAAACCCTGCAATATTTTTGGAATTTTATCTCAGCCTTAGTACGCCGATATGCCCAGCAAAGTACAAAAACTTCAGTCAAATCACAGGTGTACAGCAAGACCACATTAATATTCCACTTGCAGTAGCTTATTCGCCACTGCACGAACGGGAACAACAAGTAAACAGTCTGGAAAATCCCCACATGGATCACTCCCAGCTGCTTCCGCAAGCCCTTGAGCACTCATTTAAGATGCCAAAAGTGTCAGTGTACGCGTCGACCTATTTCTTCTTTTTTTACCCCGTTTTGAGTGGCAGAAAAACATTGAGCGAAAAGCACAGGCAGCTGTGTTAGCACAAATAACACGTTAACGTCGGGACATGTATGACGAGCACGAGTCACTTCACCGGTCAGTCTTGTCGGCTTCCTTGACACCAGCAACCCCCAAACGACAAAACACCAAGCCCCCTTATTCCACAAAGTGCCAGTTTGAGTTTTGGGGGGGGGGGCATAACAGGAGTGACAAGCGGTTGGCAGGATGGCGATTTATTCAAATCGATGAGAGCGGCCATGCTCCTTCGCCACCCGTCTCATACACAAACATGCTGACATGGCCGAGCTACGTCAACACTTGGTATAAAACGCAATACTCGGGATACAATAAAAACAAGAGTTGTCGCTTCTTTAAATTTGCGTTAGTAAGAAGGCACTTAACGTATTTAGTGTATTTGTTCAAAATCGAGCTTAAACTCAAGTTGTTGTTTTTTTTTTAAATGGGGAAAGTCTGAGTTCGCTGCCATGCTATGACGAAGAAAACTAAAGTCGTTATTTGGTCGTTATTGGATGAAATCGCTAGGACAAGTCCGTCTTAAAATGATGCCAGGAAATGGCCCTAAAATGTCCGTTTCAGAGCAACCAGACTCCTCTGGCTTTTTGGAAGGCGAAGTTTGGGAACAGTCACACAAAATCTCTAGGAAAAGTCCATCCAAAGTTACATGGACTTCGTATAATTTTTTGAACATGGGTTCTGATTCGGCATATCAAAACTAGTGCATTAATTCTGGGTTAATTTGAAGTTCCTTCAACGCGACTATTATTTTTTACGCGATTAATGATCGCCCCTTACTTGGAAATCCCCATGTCAAAATTTAGCAGTAATACATTTAATAATAATAATAATAATAATAATAATAATAATAATAATAATAATGCATATATTTGTGGAGACTGGGGTCAAGTTATATTTTCAATTTCTAAAATGTGCAGAATTTCACAAGTTACTTCACGTTAAAGATTAGATAGCTATGCAATGAGCTTACAAATGCAATTATGCCATCTAGTGGCAGAAAAATGACCTCTACGCAAATCAATCACACTTTTTTTTTTTTTTAAACAATCCAGTACATCTATTTCATTTGAATTAATCTTTATGAATTATTAAAATGCATCAATAACTCAAAGATGCAGCCATATTTCTATTAGCATAACTTTTTTTTTTTTTTACACTTATGTTAACGAGTATGAAAAATTTAGATTGATAAGGATAAAAAATTTTAATCACCTGACACCCATGGCTTTCCTACACTTGTTCATATAAGCAAAAGACACGCCCACCAAATTTCAAACCTCAGCCTACAATTATTTACTTTTTTTTTTTTTTTTTAAGAAACCGCCTACCGCAGACAGCACAAGAAGTCGAATTCACCCCAAACTCTGCCCATCCACCTTCGCAGAAGGCTAGCAGAATACACATGAAGGGCTTATCGGATGTGTGCGTGCGGGTGCACATGTGCGTGCGTGCGGGTGCGTGAGACGAGGGTCTGCAGGGAAACAGATTACAACATCACCACCAATATTTATCCTGCACACTTCAAAACGAACGATGCAGTCTTCACTTCCCATCTGCCAGATGTTCAGAGTCTCGTCACCTGCTTTAGCTCGTCTTCCCTCTCCCCTGATTTTTTTTTTTCCTACCTCCAAATCATACACTTGGCAACAAAGTCAACTCATGTGTGCGCGTGTGTAAGCAAGCAGCCAATTAAAAGATAAGTGCACAATTAAAACAGGGTGCTAAAGCTTCTAGAAGTTGTCCTTTATCGGTGTTTGTGTTAATTGTAAGGCTCGCTCGCTGGATTAAAAGGTCACGAGATATGCGAGGGGCGGTGTGTGTGTGGGGGGGGGGGGGGGGGGGGCGGTGGGTTTGATGGAGGATTGCGGTCGGAGACTGTTGGGTGCTAGCCCAGTGTCCTCCAGAGATCTGATTGCTATGGGCGGAAGGGATGCAGAGATAATAATCTCGACCTGATCCAGACAATTAGTCGGTATTTACATTAGGAAGCTCGTAGTGATGCATCAAAGAGAGGAAAGACAAGAAGTGGGTCTGCATTGTTGCATCATTGGAGGGGTTTTTTCTCCTCATCTCATTTGCCCATCTATTCTGCAAAAGACCTGATGTCTCACCAGTAAGTTGTTTAGTAACCATAATTTGAGAGCCATTTTAAAAACACGTAAAGATCCACTCACTTTTAATTCTTTTGGCAGTTGGTTCCATTGTACTGCGGCACTGTACAAAAAAAAAAAAAAACTGGTTTTACCCATTAGGGTTTAAAATTTTGTACGGATATGCCCATATTATATATGGTTAAAATTTGGTAGTGAACCGAAAAAAATCTTTAGGACAAGTTCAATGTTGGAGGACCCCTGAAAAGGCTAAAATTAGCCTAAAATGGCCACTTCAAAACAAGTTTTACCCATGAGACATGCCTACCAAAATTCGTGTTGCTCAGTGTGATCTGCTTTTAAAGTGGTTGTCATTTATGGCTTTCTGCTAAAATCTCTAGGTTGTCGCCGTCTTCAAAGTGCCCTGAAAATGGCTAAAATGACCAAAAAATCAAGGCAAAATGGCCGTGACATTTCCATTGGTCAAAAGGTGTTGAAATAGCCAATCGGTATGATCTTGCTCTTTGGCTGGGATGCCGGCCACATTAGTATGGTATGGTTCAATAGAACTTTTGACAATCATGACCAAACAAAACCACACCAAATAGTCAGGTGGAAACGGGGCAGTTACCTTCGAGTCCAAAATGTCTTCTAGCGAACTAAAGTGCGAGGAAATCTAGATTCAAATGAAAAATATGCGCCTTGGCTCAATAAACGTTGGGAATCACGGCATTAGATGTGCTGAAGACACAGAAACTGACTTCTGTCGCATCTTTACTTCCTAAATCGCCCCTAGGAATTGACTTTTTTTTTTTTAGGTGCATGGTTCACGCATATATGAAAACGACTCGGACGGGCGACATTAGAAGGTCTGCAAAGGTTATCAGCACGGGTGATCTCGGAGATCACCGCTCTGGGTCTCCTCTTATCTCTCGTCTCCGCGCTCCCAGACGTCTGCTGAAAGACAACCCGTACGTGTCCCCCCACGCTGCTGAGCATATTCCTGGGTGTCTCCCAGGAATACGTCACGTGACGCGAGGCAGTATGTCGGATAATTAAGCTAATTAATCAGTGTAACTGTTAAGTAATTGACTCCTGATTGGTTAGTTGACGCGATTTGAATAATTCCCCATTAAATTAAACATCACATGGTAATTCACACACACGCTCCCCAAATGCGCACCACCCCTGCCACTCCCATCCAGACGTGCACATGGTGACCTAGCAACCCCCCAAAAGCTTATCGTTAGCCTCAAGGCTCGTGCATCCGAGGCAAAGTAATACAAATCATAAAGGAAGATCAGCATTATTGTCTAAAAATCCAACAAAGTTGAAAGCATACAACTGTCCAAAATGTCAAGCTAAGCAGCACAATTGAGCTTCAGTGATAACAAGTGACTCAAGTCCAACCTCTGATTGATTAATTAACGGATTAGTGGTGTTCCTTTCAACTTGAGCGCACGTGTAACCTTCACTGCCAGATCACAAGCATGATGCTGTCAAAGTCTAATTCCTAATCCGAGCTCCGACCTCGAGTTGGAGTAAAGATCGGGGTCAGGCTACCTTCTGGGACTCCAGGTCCTTTGAGGGCGTCGGCCCGAGTTTGAACGAGCGACCTCGTCTTGATGACCCCTTAAGCAAACGCAGCTCAGGGGTCAATACGGGGTGAGGGTCCCGTGGTGTTGAGAGGTTTGGGAGGGGGTGCAAAAGGATTTGACTCGAACACCTTTTAAGCAAGCAAAAGTATCAAGCTTCAAAGTTGCCGTCGACCTCCGGGTCTTCGGGTGGTGGGCACGCAACGCGATATTTTAATTGATGGTCATCGTTACGAGTCGGCGAAGAAGAATGATTGCGTTCAAATGTTGACAAGGAGTTGGGGGGGATGGGTCGGATGCCGCGGCCCCAAAATACTGAAGCCGCTTCCAAATATGTGACAGTGATGAGTAATGCCGCCCCTGCTCGCTGGCTGACCTGCGAGCGGCACCCTGCCGGCGTGCATGCGTGCAGCTGGCGGACAATTTGAGGCGAGGCGTTTAGGGACGTTGGAGTTACCATCACCTGATGAGGACGGGCGGTAATTAGCATGACGAGCGCCGCGTGGAGCTCAAACAGTCAACACCAGGCGACTCCGAAATTGTCCCCAAAACTTGGGCCAAAAAATATCTCCGGATAAAGATTTGGGACAGCATTCTCGACATTGATTTGAACCCTCGTTATTTACAAATCTTAAGCTCTTTTCACACTGCGCTTGCAATGCAAAATAACCAGTTTCCTGTGTGCCCATATTTGGAAGTGCTGACCTAAGCGCCAACCAGGAAGTTATTTTCCAATTTGACGCGCCCTTGCCACCACGACAGAAGTCTTCTTGCTGACGGGGCCGCCGCTCCCTGCTAAATGCAGTGTGAAAAGGGCTTTACTCCTCACTGGTTGGCCAAATGTCAAACGCGATGTGCAAATTCGGTCTTTTGATCAGCCGTATACGTATCAATCATGGCACAATGCTACAACCGTCATGAGAAATGCTTCTTAGAAAGCATTTTTAAATATCATCTCAGATGTAACCACAATGTGTACAAAATGTCAGTTGTGGGGTCTCGTTTTTTGTTCACCTTTTGTCTCAACTGTCATGAATAATTCTCCCCCCCCCTACCACATTTGCCTGTCAGTGACTTTAAGGCTGTTTGCCTAATAAGTCTCATTTCACTTCATTAACTTCTGGCTCGGGGGGGCCATTCAAGCACTGATGATATATTACCAGACGACACAAACACATCCGCGCGCCGCGCGCACACCCTGCGCGGTCGCCCGAGGTTTAGCGCTGCAAGGAATCAGACACAGGAGGGTGTAGATAATGCGGAGTAGTGCTGGTAATTGATGCTGCTACCCGGTGAGTTCTTACAAAGCCTCAAATGCAGCACTCGCGCACAATTAGGAGAGAGATTGTGCACAACAAATGCACAGTAAAATCTTATAATAATATCGAATATATCTTAGATCTGTGTGTCTTTCCCCCCCCCCCAAGGGACCCAAGGACGGTTAATGACTCATGATGGTAATTAAAATGTTTACGTTTTCTACTTGGTAATCATTATATGTAGCACCAAAGTTCGGTTGGTTACATCACGTCAATCATAACATACCGTATTTTCCGCACTATAAGGCGCACCTAAAAGCCTTAAAAAAATATTTCAAAAGCTGAACATGCGCCTTATAATCCAGTGCACCTTATATATGGATCAATATTGAGCCGTAAGAGGTCTCGCTGTCAAGACGCTATCGGTGACCCTGCACGATCGGTGACGCGCATGCGCAGAAGATCCCGCCATCTTGGATCGCTAGCTAATGCTAATACTTTACCTCAGAGAAAATATTAAAACGGCTGTTTATTCATTTTGGGAGTGAATGGAGTTGCCAGAAAGCTGGTTTGTAATCTATTAATAAAGTTTGATTGACCTATCTGACTGTTTTGTTGACGTTCGCTTTAGCGCAGCACCATCTAATGGATGCATAACGTAACCCCAGCCTTTTAAAGTTTTAAAATATGTCATTCATTGAAGGTGCGCCTTATAATGCGGAAAATACGGTACAACTATTGCCCAAAATGTCAACATTTACAGACTTTTCATCCAAACAACTGCTGTTGTCTGTACTGTCGCATAGATGGATTTGCGGAGAAAAAAAAAAAGAAAGAAAAAAGGCAAAGTCCCCGAAGATTTGTCGTTGCCAAAATTCCTGAGATGCTCCAGTTGCGCGCGTATAATTTTGCAGCAGAATAAGAAACGAGCCCTTGTGCCGATGACAGCTTTATTACGGTGCATTCGCTGAGTCGAGTCTTTTTTTTTTTTTTTTTTTTTTGCGCTGGCCAAGGGCTGCTCTGCGCACGGTTATCGCCAAACATATTCGCTTTTTGATGCAAGTTGGCCTATTAGGAGAATATAATCACTTACCCCGGCCAGTTAGTTAGTTAGTTTCCAGTTAAATTAAAGCCATAAAGCACTCGCAGCAAAGCTCATAATGGGGTTGAGCTGGGAAAATGTTTGTTTGGTGCCATTATATCCAACGTTCCTCATCGTTTAGTTTGGCCTGGAGTCACTTCACCCCTGTTCCATTGGCTCAAATCAGGGATTAACAAACTTTTCACAATAAGATTAAAATAAGCATTTCCTGTGTAGAATGTAACTTTTCAATACAAGACGCAGGTCCGGCACATTATTTCCTGTTAAGTTGTCAATTAAAGTTTTATGATGGCGACGTTGCAGAGAGCATCTTTTATTCATCTGGCCTACTTTGAGAGCCACATCCTCTGCTCATATTTTTTAACTGGTTGCAGTAATATCCGAATGTGTGCTGATTGGACGGCGCCCTTAAAGAAAAGTGTAACGTCGTGGTCACCTTGCATTAGAGATTTTACGTATATATATTAGGGTCAAATCAATCTGGATTTTTTTTGGATCACCGATCAGAGAGTTTGGTAAAAATCACCGATTCAATCAGAAGATGGAGCAAAACATTATTTAAACAGCTTCTATTATTACAGTCGCCGCCATTATGGCCTGGCCCACGAAAAGCAAAAATCCACGTGAAATTGGCATCAATTTGAAATGATTAATAATAACAATTAATAGGGGTGTTTAAAAAAAAAAATCGATTCGGCGATATATCGCGATACTACATCGCGCGATTCTCGAATCGATTCAATAATCGGCAGAATCGATTTTTTTTTTTTTTTTTTTTTTTTAGGATTCACACCTTGAGCATGGAAGAATGTTATATGAACGGAACATTAAGCCATAATATTTTATTTTAATGCTGTTCAAACATGAAACACATTACAACCTCTATAAGACTGAAATTTCAGATAAATAAATAATACATTTTCATACAAATCTTACACTCTACAAGCTTACTGATTAGTATTTTCTAAATTTGAATGGAAAAAAAATCGCAACAATCGACTTATAAATTCGTATCGGGATTAATCGGTATCGAATCGAATCGTGACCTGTGAATCGTGATACGAATCGAATCGTCAGGTACTAGGCAATTCACACCCCTAACAATTAAGCCCAAAAATGTCTTCAAAAAACAGTGATAATCATCATTGATCGGGCAAATTGGACTGCACAAAAGTCAGCTATGCTAACGAGTATGCTAGCTACCACCAACAGCTCACCAAATAGAGGAAACCGCCTGTAGTCCACAGAGAGTACCAAAAAGATCTTTGCTTTGGTTAATGAGCCATTACACACCGAACAGTAAACTTAAAAAACAAAAAAAACACAAAAAAAAACATTTATATGTATATTAGGGAATATTTCTGGCACGAGATCTTTCAAATCAAATCTGTGAATGGTCTTCAAACAGGCATTGAACTTTGGGTGCCATTAGTGGCTTTGTCAAAATTCTCCGGGCGGAATGCTTCTGAAAGACGTTCTAAATCTCAGCAGGTCAGTTGAAGTGCACCACTGCCGTAAATCACCTTTGCCGCATGCTCCGCGCTTGCGTGCTTCCAAGTCACACGTCTATCGTGCATTGTAACTGTTCCGTTAACAGCGCTGCGTCCCGGCAGAAATCTTTTCGGATGACGACGGCAGAAAGGATTTGATAGTCCACTGACTTGTCCCCTGAAAGATCCCATTTTGGTTTTAATGGAAACCAGTCGCTTCATGGCGGGAAAACTGACATGTGGTTCCGGCACTGAGAGAAAACGGGCTTCGGGGGCGATGAGGCGCCGGGACCAGGGTCAGAATCGGGGACGCGACTGTGATCGTGAGCAGACGCAAACGCTGGATGAGACAAAGGTTTTTTTGTTGTTTTTTATTTTTTTTTTAGAAGCTCCTATTCAACTTTTTAATGAAGCGGATTGCAACTGCACGTGCATGTTCAACGTCAAAGGCAGCAATCAGGTGTCCATATTTGGCAGCAGATACTTCCTGTTTCCTCCATGGAGACCAGTCAGGTTTTTATGCCATTTTTTCTCCATCTCATTTCACCAATAACAACGTAAAATCAAACAAGATTGCCCATTTGCAAAGCAAGCACTACTACAACTTTTAAAAATGGTCTGGCCGAGAGGTAGCGCAATGCCAACATCAGATCAGTAGGATTCTTTTTACGTAAACTCCTCCACATTTGTATTATATTAAAGGAAGAGGGACTTGAGAATAACTTCCAACAGCTACTTCAAATGTCAGAACGGAACAGGTCAGGTCTCATCAGACCACAATTTTGAAAAGCTCACAGTTTCTGGGCAGGTTTTCACAGATCAGGGTTGATTTAGTGTCAAAACAAGAACGCTGCAGGATTTAGGTTGTTGCAAGTTGAACAAGTCTTTACCCAACTATTTTTTTTTTTTTTTTAATAAGGTTCCGACTCGATTGTTCAGGGTCGTTGCTCAAACTGCTCCACAACGGGAATGCTTGTCGCTTAAATCAAATCAAGAAACCTTATTCGTTTTTGAATAATCTCAAAAGTAAACCGAGCCGAATGTTTGCATCGTTTGATCCTCGAAACCAGTCTGGACTTTTACCGCGATAAAGCAAAAATTTCCCAGTGGGTTTCTTTGAACAATAAGCACAACGGTCCAGGAATAACCGTCCAAGCGAGAACCATGCCAATGTTGAATGGTGAAAATCAAGACAAATATTTTTTCATCCGAAATAAAAGCTTTGGGATGATGAATACCAAACACTCGGTGGAGTCGATGGCTTGATACGTTGCTCTAATAACAAGTGGAAGGATTTAATCGAGACGTACGGCTTTGATGGAGGTTCTCGCCGGGTAGGCTGGAGATTGCGCTAAGTGCACTGCGGGAGACTCTCGGCGCAAAAAAAAAAAAAAAAAAAAAGTTACAAATCCGACGTGGCTCCTGCAGACAAACCCAAACATGGAGAAGATGAGCCGATAGCCTCTTAGCCCGGGCTGAGGTTTCACATGCAGGGGGAAAACTCAAGATTATTGCTATCCGCGCTGATCGGGAGATTACGTCAAGACGACGTCTGGTTTTGAAGCCCTGGCGGAAATATCTACATGCAAAACAATACGCTATTTTGGTGATTTATTATCTCCAATACGTCTCCTTTGTTTTGGTTGAGAGTGCCTCTAAAAGCTCTGATAGAAGTTTTCAGGAGTCCGGTATGGGGGGGCGGGGATCATTATCAGCATTTTTTTTTTTTTTTTTTTTTAATTAGAGCCACTACAGACAGCAACTTTTTATGTCAAGGATTTGACCTGAGTCTTTGGCACAGAGACCCTGCAACTTCAAATAGGATTGTTGATATGACACACATCACGTGGCAGGGTAACTGATTTTTATTTATTTTTTTATTTTTTTATTATTCATGAGTGCAATGAGAAATAATCATTCCAGAAATAATTTTTAAAAATACCGTATTTTCCGCACTATAAGGCGCACCTAAAAGCCTTCGATTTTTTCAAAAGCTGACCATGCGCCTTATAATCCAGTGCGCCTCCCACCATCTTGGATCGCTAGCTAATACTAGTACTTTACCTCAGGAAAAAATAATAAAACAGCTGTTTTTTCATTTTGGGAGTGAATGGAGTTGTCAGAAAGCTGCTTTGTAATCTATTAATAATGTTTCACTGACCTGTCTGACTGTTTTGTTGACATTCCCTTTAGCGCAGCACCATCTAATGGATGCATAATGTAGCCACAGCCTCTACTGTAGCACCTTATATATGGAAAAGGTATTAAAATATGTCATTCCTTGAAGGTGCGCCTTACAATGAGGTGCGCCTTATATGTGGAAAAAGTTTTAAAATATGTCGTTTATTGAAGGTGCGCCTTATAATGCGGTGCGCCTCATAGTGCAGAAAATATGGCACTGTAATTAATTAAATATGTGTCACATGTCTGGTTTGGGATTGGTATTAAAATAAGTAAATAAATAAAAAAAAATAACCCAAGAATATCAAAGTAGGTTTGAAGTGCAGTCCAGGTAGGGGTCGAAAGGGTTTTAATTATAAGGAGATGGTTTCAAGTTGGAGGTTGAACTCAGGCAGTATTACGGTTTCAAAATACCCTTCCAAATAAGGGTTTTAATCCTAGATTAGGATTTCAAATTGGGGTTTACAACTCGGGTTACAAACCAGGGTCAGGGTTCAACATCTCAAGGTGTTAAAAGGGAACTCAAGGCAAAACATTTCTTTGTAATAGTACTCCATGTTGAGCTCCCCTTGAACATTTTTTTTCTTCTTGATGTCAAGGTCCAATTTGATCAATGTTGCATTCGTCGTGCTGGTCCAAAGTTTGAGAGGCCTGCGACATGTCTGAGGTGGCGGCAGGTGGAAACAGCAGAATGCACTTATAGTTTCTGCCACCACCTTTACGAGCGTCTCAATGCCACAATGCTAATGGATGCTAAACGTGGCTTTTAGCCTTCTTTCCTGGCGCAAATCTAAATTACTACTACATTTGGGTAAGTGATAACCTATTTTCGTCGTGCCTTTCCTATTCCTGTTCCAGCGGGATCTGCAGACACCTGTTCCCGTGTCAGCTTATCAGGTTATTAAAGAAGGTTCTTTTCCACGCTGGCAGTGGATCGCAAAAGATCCTGAAGGTCGCTGCCCCGCGAGGGAAAGGCTTATCTCAGATTTGTACCCAGAGATGCTGGCAGACCTCCAAACGAACATGGTGAGCCCCCCGGCGGGTCTGCACTCCCTCGTATGGCCTGGACGTGGTCAAGAAAGTTCATTCAACCTGGCAATGATCAGGCCAAGTAGCGCTGAGCTATTTTAATCAATGAAGTCAAGATTATTTGACCCAAGCTACCAACAAAATGTGCTTCCAACAAGTCGACTTGCCTCACCCGTACAGCTCTACATGAGGAAAGAGTGAGTTAAGGAGTTGTCTGCACCAGCTAAGCTGTGCAAGCGGATGGCTCATTTCAAGTTGAATACTTAAAATCATGTTTATGTGCATGTTTTATGTGTACTTCATTATTTCTGTGAAAGTTACAGCTTAGGGGGGAGGGGGAGGGGGATGGGGGTAACTTATGTATCAGGAAAAAAAAAAAAAAAAAAAAAAAGCAATTCAAAAAACAAAGAGCAAAATGTGTTTTGAATAATGTTATTTTCAAGTGATTATTTTTTTTTTTTTTATACATATAAATAATCAGCGAGAAAAAAAATGATTGAAAAATCGGAGATCTGATTTTTGGCCTAAAGCCATCTGCTGAATATTATTATATTTAATATATATATTGCAATCCCAGAGGCCGCTTGGATGTCTGCAGGGAAGACTCGCGATGCGACATCAAAGAGCTTCATTAGCGATTGCACGCGACGTGTTTGTCTGCGGGGCCAAAGATGTTTACGATTTAGTCCATTTTGTCTGCCTCTGAGTTGTTTTTGCATGTAAAAAAAAAAAACATTAACAGGAAGAAAACCAGTCAATTCAAAACAGCGGGGGATCATAAACGGGTAATTTGATTGGGAAAACATTCAAAATCACAAATGGACATGACAGTGAAAAACACAAAGAGTTCCGACACTGAAAGTTCTAAGGAAGGGGGTTAAAAAAAAAAAAAAAAAAAAAAAAGCGTCTTCCATGTTTGCATTTATAAAGGAAATGTGTGGTATGTATTGTATATTCTGCATGGGATCAAGTTCGCCATTGGAAAGGTGCAAAATAATCGTAACATATCTTCCTTGAGACGTCTACACAATTCTCATATCAGAATTGTACTTACACGTCCGTGTTTGTTGGTGTCTTTGTTGACAATCAGAAGCGCGACCCAATACTCGTCTCTGTGCGTCACGTCGACCTGGAGAGCAGCACATTGGGAGGGGGGACGTTAGCGAGCAGCTCAGCAAATATGGCCGCACGTTCTTTAGCCCAAGCAGGTGAGCCGACACACCGTTGACTGACACTCCTTGTGTGTGGTGGTTGTTTTTAAAATGTGCGTGGTACAAGTGGGAGAGGGGACAGGTGCTGGGCGTCCTCCCACCCCTATTACAGCCCCAATCACCCCCCCCCCCACCCCACATCAAAGGAATAACATGGACGCACTCCCCCGTAATGTGCTGCAAGAAATCCAAAAACAAATTCCTGCCTTTTCTTAACACATTCATTGCCAGACCAGCAAAAAAAAAAAAAAATGCATCATTTGACGTCTTTTTCCGTCAATGGCAGTGAATGAGTTAAGATAGACGTGTTTTTTGTAAATGCCAACGTAAACACTGAAGGCAAACATTGCAAGTCTATCGAGATGTTGACCTTTACCCCCCATCACAATCCACCGTGTCACCAAGTGGGCCAAAGTGACACATAACGAGCCTGGGTTAAAAGAAACCACTACTCAAACATTAGGTTCTTAAGGACATTTTCTTTGGTTGCCCAAAATATTTTGTAGCGAGTAGGGGGATTTCCCTGTTTTTCACTGCAGCAGAGTTAAGATTAAGTGTAGAATTTTTCTGTGAGAGAAAAAAAAAAAAAAAAAGTACTAAAAATTAAAGGGACACTTCACTTATTTAGCCCATTATAGCAATAAAAAGTAAAAAGTTCATATTTTGTCTATAATTAATTTGATACTTTCATTATTTGTCACGTACAATTAGTACCTTGAAAAACACATTTTGCAACTTGCTGTCGACTGAAAATGACATCACAAGGGCTCAGGTAACCAATCACAGCTCATCTGTTTTCTAGGTTTGGTCATGTGACATTCGCAAGCTGAGCTGTGATTGGTTACCTGAGCCCTTGTGATGTCATTTTCAGTCGACAGCAAGTTGCAAAATGTGTTTTTAAAGGTACTAATTTGACATGAAAAATAATGAAAATATCAAATGAATTTAGGGAAAATATTGATGTTTGACTGCCAAAAATGTCTAAATAAGTAAAGTATCACTTTAAGTAATGTGGTGAGCAACTTTGGTTGGACCAGTCTTGAAAATAGATCCCAAGTCGTCTATGTCCAAGTCTGAGACAAGACCGAGGCTCCGCCCAAAAGTGGTTTCAAATGAAGACGGTTAAGTGTGACATATTCTTACCGTGCTGCACAATCTAGTTGATAGCTTTGGAACATCATATGCCAGAAACCTCTTAAAAACAGTGTAACTTTTGTATGATGTCCCATATACATGTTTGCTCTTGAGGTAAAAACAAACAAACAAAACAAACAAACATCTTTGTGTGGATTGATCTAGAGTACTTGAACGCTATTTCTACGCTGCCCATCTGCAGTGCTTCCGTAATGCAATTCAGGGTGAGGCCACTGGAGAGCCGCCTTGAGTGGCGTCCCCGAGACCTTTGGCCAAAAGAAGGTCAGGCGAGAGCACAGAGAGCAGACGCCATGCGTCCGTCACATCGAGCACGATCCAGATTTTTGACGGATGGCGAGACGTCCATGAGGAGAACATGAAGAAGGAGCGACACTGCACAAGATCAATTCAATTGTCCTATCTGTGTTGGAATTGGGAAAAAAAAATGGGGGCATCAGGCGATGAACATTTTTTTAGCGTAATTAATCGCATGACTTCAATAGTTAAACTTACGATCAATCGCACATTTTCATACTTGTTAACTATGGCAGCATCTTTTATTCATTGATACACTATTTTAATTATAACTCAGAAAATTGAGGTAAATTAAAATGTGTGGTTCTATAAAAAAAAAAAAACTTGGTTTCTTTTTCTGCCACTAGATGGCATAATTGCATATGTAAGACAGTGACGGCTCAGTGCATCTTTTCATATTAAAGCAATCTAATCTTTAACATGAAGCAACTTGTGAAATTCTGCACATTTGTAAAATTGTAAAATACAACTTAACCCCAGTCTACACAAATATACGCATTATTATTATGAAATTCATTACTGCTAAATTTTGACATGGACATGTCTGCTCAGTTACGACTGGAATTTCCCCACTCCAGGCTTTCCAATTAAGGGGTGCACATTTAATCGTGCATTAAAAAAAAATAGTGTCTTTTAAGGGAATTTAAATTAACTCAAAATTAGCGCTTTAATTTTATTATTATTAAATTAGTATTTTTTTTTCCTCCAAAATTTCCCATGCAGTGTTAAGGAAACTGTTACCACTTCTACTTTTTACTTGTTCACAAGCAAAACTCAGAGTTTTCTTTTTATAGATCCCGCGCTGTTCCCGCTAACACAACCCATCCGGCGCATCCTCTGCGACTCGGGAAAGATACATTTACCCCCCCCTAGACGAGAGACCGATGGCAACTCTCTGGTTTATTACTTGAAGTGTTTCCCAGCTGCATGACAGGGTGCGAGAACGAGAAGATGCCGGTTTGAAAGTCCCCGAGCGGAGACGGGAGGGCATTCGGGGTTGCCGCGCGCTTTATCGCCCCTTTGGAACAAGGCGGGAGCAGACGCCGCCGCCTCCGGAGAAGAGTGGTGACACTTCTCTGCGGGATGAGATAGGATATGACGGGAGCGCTTCCTTTAAAAAGTACTTCCTTGGGATGGGGAGGATAAGACTGAGAGGGGAAGAAAAAAAAAAAATCACAAGGAAGTTACATTTCATCTCTTCGGCAGCCCCCCGACCGCTCCAAAAATTCCCGTAGATAAAAGCAGTTGCTGAGAACACCGTGAGAGGTGGAAGCTGTAGACAAAAATCCTTCTCAGTTCATGTCTCATGTGTTTTTTTTTCTCTTCTTCTGTTTCTTTCATTGTCACCGGGTGAAAATAAATAAATCCTCCCTCTCGACATTACTCCGCATCACACTCATCCTTCTTGAGGGCTCACAAGAACAATCGAGTTTGAACAAATTCACACTAATTGCATCCAGAGGTTCTGGGAGCCGGACAGTCCTGAGGTGGGGGTCAGTCAGGCCGGCATCAATCACAAGGGGAGGTGGGGGGGGGGCGGCCACACAAATCCACCTCACAATGGGGTGGGGGCACAAAAAAGGCTGCCGACCCAGAGGAGTGGGCGGGGGTCAGTGTGTTCATGAATGGAGAGTTGGCCAGCGTTGACCCGCGCGTTATTGCAAGGCAGGATCATGGACATTGGTCAGCGGCGGGGGGGGGTCTTCGTTGTGGGGATAGATTTAGATTAACGAGTCAGACCAGCCCATGTGATTTGCTAGTGATACATACTTTGCTTCAAGGTATTATTTATTATTATTATTCTTACACTTGCACAGGGGTCAGCAACCTTTACATAAAAAAATATATACATGTCCGGAGCCACAAAATATTTGAATATTGGGATGAAGGAAAATGTGTTAGTGTTAGTTTACTGTGCTGAGGGCCCAAGAGATCATTAGAGTTGCACTGCAACACAAAAATATGACAGCAACATCCAATATTTTGACATGCATTTTTTTTCTACCTTTTATCTTTGAATTTTCCCCCCCCCTCAATTGTCATCTTTCACACTTTGTTTTTCACATATGTTTACACTTTTGTGGTTAGGCCTTTCTGTCAAGTTTTTATATTTTTATGGACACTGGCAATTTTCGACCCCACACTCTTTTTTTGACATTTCATTTGTATTTTATTTATTTATTGATTGTTACTTTTTTTTGCTATCAATTCTGTGTAATTTTTGGCAGTTTTTTTTTTGCACATTTTATGGCAATTTTGGGGATTTTATCTTCCATTTTTGGACATTGAATTATTTACTTTTTTAATGTTTTTTCCCTGCCCTTTTAAAAAAAAAAATAATTTTTCTGACTTTTGTGGCAATTCCAAATACATTCTATGGAAAGCTTGTGACTTTCTTCTTTTGTTTTTGGACATTTAATGGTTACTTGTTTAATGTTTTCTTTTCTGTCTTTTTTTTTTTTTTATTATTAAATTCTCTGACATTTTTGGCAATTTCATTGACATTGTATGGCAGTTTTCTGCGCTCCCTTTTACTTTTTGGTATTTTTTGGTCATTTTTAAAGTAATTTTAAAAACATTTGAACTACTTTTTTTAAAAATATTTAATTATTATTTTTATCTGAAATCACGAATTCATTTATTAAAGAATGTTTTATCTAAAAAATTAAAATAAATGTGTAACAAAATATCCAATTAATTTCTGCTTTTTTTTTTTTTTTTTTTTAAGAAAATAAAGAGCCACATGTGGCTTCAGAGCCGCAAGTTGCAGACCCCTGCACTCGATAGTAAAGGAGCCTTTGACGTTCTCCTGTCAACATAAACAAAATATTTGGAATTGCTTTTAGGTGGGAACGGTTCTGCATTTGTGATTCTGTCTGTGATGTGGCGGGCATGCGACGACGCGAGCAAACTACTCAGTGCTCTGACTTACATAAAGTGACGAGAAACATTTCTAGTGACTTTGTGAGGTGTTAATGGAGGCTTCTGGAGAAGATCCAGAGCAGGAGATGTTCACCGCTCTCCACATCCAGACTGCAAATGAGTGGCGCTTTAAGCCCTATCTGGCTCCATTTAACTTGTATTAATCATTCAAGCTTTTACAAATCAAGCTTCTGGTTCTCCATCTCGTTTAGTAACAAGTTCATCTTTCAAGAGTGAAATTTATCTTTGCGACGACGGACAGACCTCACGTCTGAGTTCTTTCCAAAGCTCTCGTGGCTTTCAAGTCATTTCCAACCGGGCTCCTTGCGGAGCTTGTTTATTTTGTGGAGCTCATTGCAGCACTTCTCTGGAGGACGTCCATTTGTTTTGTTTTGTTTTCTTTGTCAAAAATGTGACGTTTTCTACAATTTCGGCTGATTTTGACACCAGCAACGTCGAATTGCTTCTCTCTGGAGCGTCTGGCGCGAAGTGGTCAGGTCGTCCTGATCCTCAAACCGGTGGAGCCACCTCGCCGTCGTCGGGAGCGCCTTTGATTGGGACTAATGTAAAACACAGGCTTGCGAGCACCCGGGGGGCTCTTCCAAATGAGATTACAGACCCTCACATATGGCTCCTAATCCGCTTGATTTCAAGGGGGGGCCCGGTTAAAGCGTTTCCCATGTTCCCGCTTCCTGTCGACATTAAAACGCCTTTGCATGTGTCGGCGGCGTCTTGACGAATCCACTTTAGTGATTCCTCTGGCATCTTGGAATTAAAACACCGTCTAGTTGTGGTCATTAAAAAATATTTTCAAGGTTATGGCATCATATCAAAATCAAAAGAAGTGTCATTTATTTGTGTAGTTTGGTACTCTGTGATCGTGTCCCTCCCGCTTTCACCTTTTCCAAACATTCCCTCTCTCGGTTCAGGTTTCCCATCCCATCGTCATTCCAGCTGTCTCCAGTCGGGCCTCGTCTCCGCCGTCCCCAGACTCTGACCTCAGCTCTCCCGGAGGGTGTGTGATTAGCCCCTATGCAGGGGGTTTATGACGTTATGGACAAGGGGGAGGAGGGGGGGGGGCGTGTTCAGTCTTATCACCACACCTCAAAAAGTTGGAATAACATTGATTGGGAATGTGGGAGTGGACGTTCTACGTGTGGATGTTCCCCCAACTAGTCTTCCGAAAGACTAGTTGGGAGGAAGATCCCACTTGAGTTTTGCCTGAGGGATTGTAAATCGGAAGTGAAAAGGGAATGTGGGGAATGCCAGGCTTGGCTTTGAGGGGGCAGGAAGGCCGACAGGTGGGACGAATGAAGCGACCAACATTTGCTGACGAGAAATGGCAATTGTGGCTGAAATTCCCCATCGGGGCCACTTTTCTCTCGTCACCGGCGATCTTGTGACAACTCCACCGTTAAACCGAGACAAGCAGGCGTCATCAGCAGGTGTAGCGGGGCTTCCTTGTGGAAATTCCCAGACATACCCAGAGGTGAACACTGAATCATTCATGTGCGGTTGTATTCCGCTCCCTCCTGCCGGTCTTGGTGTTTTTTCCCTTTTAATGTCGCCGAACTTATGTCTGAACATGTTTTGTGTGACTTTAGAGGCACTTTTTCCCGCAAATTTGGATTTGTTTTACAGATAATGGTATGTAAAATTAATTTGAAATTGCTTTGTTTCTCCCTTGTTATTGCTCAGGATTTTGAGGGATAATTTTGAGTTTATACCCCCCCTTTAAACCTTTAGATACTACTATTATAGCAGTCCCCCCGATTTAGCTCTGCTCCCCTGCTTTCAGAATCCGCTGGAATTACGTTGCTAGCACTAATGGTTCCGGAGTTACGGTGATTTGAAAAACATGCAGAAATTCCTGTCGCCTGCGTCACTCTCCTCTATGACGCACCGCTTCCCACATGCGACAATCTGCCAGCTACTGTGATATATGCAGTATCGACGTAAAGCTCTGCTTCTCTGCTTTCAGATGCCGTTGGAATTGCGTCGCTAGCGCAAACGGTTCAGGAGTTACGGTGATTTGAAAAGCATGCGTATTTTCCCGTCGGGAACGACTGGTTGGTATTTTTGAGGGTTTTCATCATTGCGAAATTTGTTTGGCCGTAAACAACAAAGGACGAATAAATCAACTGCAAGAATTTTTTGAAAATTCTGCACTCAATTCCAGTTTGATACAGAAATTTGGAGGCATGTCTATCATAAATAGATCCCCCAAGAAAGTCTCAAGAAAGCACTGGAAGTCGGCCATTTTGCTTTGAAGGAGCCATTTTAGTGTCATTTTGGCCCTTTTTAAAGCTGTAGAGAGTCATAGGCGCCCCCTACTGGAACAACACTCCGATCGTAGCCCGTAGGCCACATCTTATTTTGAAATTACTTGGTCAGGTTAAAAAATAAATAAATAAATAAATACAAATAAATAAATAAAATAATAATAAAAAAAAAAAAAAAAAATTACTTGGTCAGAACCAACAAAAAGCCCAAAACGGGTCACAATACTGCCGAAGGGTTCAAGCTGCTCGCCACTTTAATCAGCCCTCGCGATCATAATTTATCAATCACGCGGATGCAACACTTATCCCAACGAAACTGTCATTTTGCTAACGACACCGTTAATTTGTCAGTCGTCAAAAGTCCTTCCGGAAGCTTCAGTGCGCCGTTCGTCCTTGCTCTTATGAGGCGCCCGCTCATCTCCATCTCGGCTCGAGCGCCGCCCATAACGCGCGACGTGCGCACGCTGGGAGTGTAAAAAAAAAGAAAAAAGAAAAAAAAAAGAAAAAGAGTAATAGAGTAATGAATCGGGGCGCATTCGCCAGCTTGAGTGGCTCTCCTCAGACCGACCGTTATTATCTGCTTCGAGGTCCTCGGGGCGAGAGACGCCAATTACACGGCGCGCAATCCTCCAAACCAGTGGCCAGGAAAGAAAACTGATTGTGAGTGCGTGAAATTGACACAAAACAATCCCGGCCTTATGTCAAATCAAACGGGAACACGCTTGCCATTTCACACAGCGTCGGCAGTATTATTTGGCGCACTTGCCGCGGGCCATGCTAAGTCTCGCCGTTGCCGCCATTTTGGATCCAAGCCAAAACCGTCTGGAGCATCCAAACACAAATGTCCGTCACGCTCTTTCAGTCCATTTAGCTCGTTAACTCATTCACTCCCACATATTTTCACTAAAGCAAACCCTTTGCTGGATTTTGACTACTTTTTCAAGGCCCACAGAGTATTGTGTTCTATTGCTATAAAACATGGACTCTACCAAAAGAAAAATTTGCATCTTTTTTCATCAGGGAAAAAAAAATATATTTCTATCTGTTTCCGTTTTGCAGCAATTGGCATTAGAGTATAGCTAAGTTTCATCACATATCTGTTTAAAACAGTGGGGGGGGGGAAAAAAAAAAAAGTTTTTTGCAACATGGCTTCGTTTGAGCTCTTATACTCTGCTGCCACCTGCTGGCTGTTTTTGTAAAAACTACCACTGCTTCAAGCGTTTTCTTCAGTTCAGAGGCTGCATCAAAGCCTTCTGTATGCTCTAGCATAAAAAAAAAAAACAATAAAAAAAAACGTATAAATACGTCTTTGGGAGCAAATGAGTTAACATTTACATGCTTAATCAAAAAGATGATTTCACATAAATCTGCTTTATAGGTTGCGTGTTGTCAGCAGCTACATACAAGTCCACCTTCCGCCATTTTTGCCCCCCCCAGTCTGACCTCTGAGCGTAAATGTGGACAAGCTGCCGCTAACGTTACGCCCGTGTGAATTCCGCACTTCCTCCCCATAGATCACTATCATTCTGATGTCCACTCTTTCATTCAAAACACCTCCGTGCCGCCATTTTGAGTCTTTGAACCCCAACAGCCTCTGATTCGTCACAGCCGCCGCGGGTGTTTTATTTCCCCCCCCCCCCCCCCCCCCTTCATCTCCCATCATAACCAAGTAACTCTAGTCCACTTGTTGCCGTCATCCCTGTCTGCACCTGTCCATCAAAAAACCCTGTTGAGTTTCCCGGCACGTAACCCTGAAGACGCCGTAATGCCTTTTTTATGCATCTCTGCCATGACCAAATACAGTGGGAATAGGAGAGGAATATTAAAGTAGAGCTGGGCAATATGGCCTTTAAATAAAATCTCCATTTTTTTGCCACCCACAAATCTGATTTCCACCCTTTTTTTTGCATTTCGAAGCAAACAACAATGACATCATTTTAAACTTGTTTTGCTCGATATAGCCACGGAGCCACTGCTATCATTTTGAAACATGACTCATCAAGCTCGGCTCTGCTCGCAGCCATGTTGTTATTGGTGTAAGCAGTGCACATCAACGAGCAAGTGTTTTGAACTCAAATGAATCTAAAACAATACAGTCATGCCAAAACAACTCCATAAAATCAATTAATTGCCCAGACCCCACAAAATGGCGGCCATTATTGACCAGGTGTATTTGCTTCCACCCGATCCATTTATCCGTCCCCGCGTGTGGCAGACGTCGGCGGTGGCGGCGGCGGCGGGATCTCTCTCCCGCCTGAATCATTGATGAGCCTTCAGGCCGCCGGCGTAATCCCGACCGACACTAAAAGTCTGTCTAGATTTAGCGTCATCAAATTTTCATCGGTGAAAGTGCGGCCGCAGAGCTCACTCTTTCGTCTCCCAAGATGCACTCTGGCTTTTACCTAAATTCCGCTCTCTTCATTGCACTATACGGAACTACGCTTGCTAAAGGTGAAATAGGGAAAATATCGGAAGGAGCTATAAAAAAAAAAATACAGTATTAAGATTATTGAAGAAATTTTATTCTCATAAGTCATCTATTTCTTTCTTGAAAAAAAAAAAAAAAAAAGTTATTTAACTATTCTCATAACATAAAATTGTGACTTTTTTTTTTTTTTTTTTCCTGGAGGGGATCACCTATTGATACAGTCGGTTATAAATTATACTTTTTCCCAAACAAAAACAACAATTCGACTTCATTACCCGAAAATAAATTCAGACTATTTTCTTGATATTGTGGCCTTTTTTTTCTGGATTTTTCCGTTATTCTCATAAAATAATTAAACATTTTTGACAAAAATTAGATTAGAAAATGTCCTGAGAAAAAAAATGTGATTAAGATATCTATATTTTTGTTATTTTTTTTATGTTAGATTTTATTCTGATAATACTATGGCTTATTCTCAAAAAAAAATATATGACTTTATTCTTCTAAAATTACAACTTTTTCTTAGAAAAACAAATCCTACTTCAATCTCATAGGATTGAAAAAAAAAATAATCCCTCGTTGTTTTACAACTATAACTGAGAGAAAACCTGAACTTTTTTGTTGAGATATTTGTCTGTAATCTGGACCTTTAATTTTAGTCTCATAAAACCGACTTTTTCCCCCTTGGAGAAAAAAAATGCAACTAAATTTCATGAGATTTTTTTTTTTTTTTTAATATGAAAAAAATTACAAAGATTTCACAATTTTGAACAAATTATTAAAAATGTCACTTCAAATTACATATTTTTCTAAAATATAATTTATTAAACTAAATTAACTGTTTTTGGGAAAAAAAATATTCATTCTTAAGGGAAAATCCCAATTTATTTAGGTAAAATGTTTTCTCAAATTCAAATCTGAATATTTGAATAAATATTTTTTTAAATTGTTGTAAAATTATGACTGCCCCCTCCCCAAACGCACACACAACTATTGTCATGAGGTTACAATTTTTTGTTTGTTTGTTTTATAAAAGATGCAACTGCTTGGAACATTACAATTTATTTTTTTCAATCTGATGTACGATTACTGTTTTTTTTTTTGGTTTTTTTAAGCAAACGCGAGTTTATTCTCCTACAATTGTGACTTTTTCTAAGAGTACCACTTTTTTTTCTTGAAATAATATGCCTATATTTTCACAGATTTCCTTTTTCACTAAAGATTATGGCTATTCTTAGTAGTGTAGGTGATTTTTTTTTTTTTTTTTAATCTTTTCAGGAGCTCGAGGAAAAGACTGGATGAAGGTGAACGGTAGCTAGCTCCAAGAGTCTCCTTAATAACAGGAGGCCTCTTATCAGGCAGGCCATTAATTGGCTGGCGGGGTGCAACTTGTCAGCATCAAAAGAATGACGCGGCACTCGCGACGGGCAGATAACCTCCGACACGGAGGTAATATTTCTAATTACCACCCACTTGTGTTGCTGTCTCCTTCATTTTATTCGCTGCGATCCCCCCCCCCCTCCCTCCCTCCGGGCACTCACGCTAATGGAGAAAATGCGGCCGATTCCCTCGTCCTCTTTCCAGTCAGTACGTTACGCCTACATTCTTCTTCTTCGGCTAAGCAGTAAGCACTCACTTGGCTGCTGAGAGGGGAGTTTGGTGGCAACCTCTTTTCGGCCACTTGCACCTTGTAAAGAGCGCCACGCCGTAAAATATGCATGACGACACATTTTCATGCAGCACGCTTACTTCTAGCCAACTGAAAAAACAACAACTGTATAATTAAAAAATAATAATAATAATAAAAAATAAGCGCGCCTTTCAAGCCTGCGGGTGGAAGCAGTTAAAAGGTAATAGTAGAGGTACTTATTGAATAAACAAAAATTAGCATACCGAGTGTTAGCATTTTATTAAATTTCATTAGAAAATGTAAAGGGCATGATGTTAAATCTGTCGTACTTAAATATTGACCAAGCTACCCGAGTGTTTCGCTACTCACGTTGCTATTCAGCAATGTTAGCATACTAACTGTTAGCATGTCAACATTTGATCAATTCCCATTAGAAATTGTACCTAAAAAAAAAAATACCTTATCAATTCACCTCAGTTCTTTTTCAACTCAGGTTCATCTTGGTCTATGTTTGCGTACGACCTACTAACGTGTCAGCATTTTTGATCAACTCTCATTAGCGATAGTACGCGATGTTAAACATGCTAAATGTTAGCATACCAACTTCTGCCAAGTCACTTTGCTGCGCCCAATGTGATCTGATCTGATCTGTACGAGACAAAAATCAGCAAATACTAGCATCAGACTCTGTGACGATGCACACGTAGCAAACTAGCTAGCCTAGCGAGAGTGTTTTACTCTTCCTTCTCTTTCTCATCCAAGAAGAAATTGCCGCCATCCGTCTGCAGCAACGCCAGCCTCCGGCAGACCCCATGATTCCCCCCGATGATAAGAGCGGCCGGGTGCTCTCGCCGCGTGCATTATTGATGGTCGCACGCCGCTACCATTTTAGGGCCTCAGCGGGGGAGCGGCGGGGGGGGCGTTCCAGATAGCGAGCGCCACGTATCGAGTCCATCAAGGAACGTTTAAAAGTGGCACTAATGTGTAAACAAACACGCCCGAGGATTGCGTGGGAAGCTCTTACGTAAGCTGTGGCGATATTTACGACAATATTCCGTTTGATCGTCACGTTTCTCACCTTTGGGCGATTTGTCGACAACAGTGGCGGTTGCCAGCAGCTGTAACGCGGCAAAACATCTGTCCTGCTTTTTAAACGTATTCTCTTTCATCCGTGCACTGCACCTGTCGGCCATCTTGAGGGTAAAGTGGGGGGGTAGCGCACATTTCAAATTTGCTAGTCACGTGAGTTTGTAGCATATGTACATTTTCTGGATACAAAGTCAAGATCAGGAGGAGTCAAATTAAACAACTGATATATTGCATAAATATGCACACCCTACAGGTACATTATTATAAAAGGTACATTATTGTGTATGGGATGCAGAAAGACCTCCAAGGAACCACTGTTGATCTTTTCTTGACCGTTTTGAAATCTAGCCAAGCTCGCGTGTGTAGCGTCTGCTATTCTGAAAGAAAAGCCAGCGTAGACGACTAAATTATTAAACCCCCACGACTACCCACCCCCCACCCCAACAAGTACCCCTCACCCCGCAGCCCTTCTTCTGCCATGTTTCCAGCCATTACGACAAGCGGATGTTGTGCAATTTTGCGCGGCAGCAGCTTGAAGCTAATTCGATCAAACGCACCACATAGCGAGCTGGCCCGGAGGGACGCCAGGGTTGACTTGTGAATCGGCGAGCTTGCGTGCCAAAACGCTGCCAGGTGACTCTTCCTCTTTCCTAAAGCGCTTGTATCCATAACAGCCCCGGAGGCATGCCGGATGACGACGTGCCGTCACCTGCACATGCTGCACTTTGTCATTGTTTTGTTTTATTTTTTGGGGGGTTTGTTTTGCTTGGAAAAATCGTTTCCCGCCATCGCTTGGCAGCGTGCCCGGACCCCCCCGCCGTTGCCGTATCGCATTGAATCAAGCGGCGGGTTGATCGGGTTAGCGAGCAGTTAGCACAGGTGCAAGTCAAGCGCTTCCTGTTTGTCTTCCTCGTGTCTTTCAGCGCCCCAGCTGAGCAATTATCTCGACTTGTACATGTCCACGACGATTTTTGTCAACAGGTTACCACCACCACCAGATTGTTATGTGCCGTTTACTTTTCCTGCCGTTTTCCACATCACTGGCTCACTAACATTGCATCTAGCAGTTTTTAAATGTAGCTTCAGGATTGGCAAATTTTGGGTTTCAAAATGACAGTGCTAAACATGGTTATATGATATCACTGTGTTATGGTCTCACGATTCAAATTAGGATTCAAAACCAGGATTATGGTCTAAATGTGGGTTTTGAAATGGGGTTATGGTTGCAAATTTCAGTTTCAAGATAGTGTTACAGTTTCAAACTGAGGTTAACAAGCCACAGCTACTATTACTAATCCAGATTAAGAGTTCAAAATCAAAATTTTAAATCAGTTTGAAATCAGGTTAGGTAAAATTAGGTTTCACGCCTGGTTTAGGGTTTTAAGTAGGGATGGGCGAGTACCTTTTAATCTACTTTCGGTATCAGCACTCGACACGCCACCATTTTATGATCAGAAATTAGCAATAAGAAAAATAGAAAACTGCTATTAATTTAATGCAATTAAGGGAAAATGCTATATTTGAATTTAAAAAGAGTGAGTCAAGACAGGTTTAGGGTTTAAAATTAGGTTTAAAAATTATGATTGCAAAGCTGAATTAGAGTTTCGAATCTTGGTTACAGATTAAAATCAGGTCTAAGTGAAATATTTCGAAGTGAAAAAAAAAAAAAAAAAATCCTGAATGGTTGTTCTTGTGCAGAGGTGTTTGTCAAGCTTGTAAACAAACACAGCTGAGCTGCAGTGCCGTCATGACGGAAACATTGGCGTCTTTTACGAGAAAATAATTCCCAAACAGCTTGCGGGGCATCTGAAGCCACCCGCAACTGCTTCCGTCATGGCCCAGCCACACCAGAGCAGAACAGGACAGGAAGCATCAACGGCACGCATCCATTTTCTATTACACGTATGGTCACTCAACGTTATGAAGGAATGATTGTCACACTAAAAACCTAGCAAGTAAAACTCTATTAACATTTTTTTCGTGAGATAAACGACAGGAAAAAGAAAATACATTTACCTTGGCTGGATAAAGCTGTCTCCATTGTGTGAAAGGGGTGGAAAGAAGAAGTGGTCCTCAGCCGCCACACTTGAAGAGACTTTAAAACAAACAAACAAACAAACAAACAAACGTCCTCTTGGTGTTGTCGGTTGTTCGTCTCCCTCCAAGTGGCCGGTCTGTTTTTTTTCTTCTTTATCAACAGCAGCACAGCACGCACGAATGTTTGCATTTTGAGAAGAAGTAAAACTTATCAACACGGCCAAATCGATAGTTTTCGCGATGTGATGCCTTCCGTTTTCGACTCAAGCCTCGCCTCGCTCGTTCTAATGAGACACCTGTCGCAAGATGCTTTGGACAATCACGACGGCAACACCACCTGGAAGTAGCTCGCGTCATATTTTATTTATTTATTTATTTATTTTTAAACACTGAACGTACACAATCATTGTAAAAGGGGACATGTTGTGGTTACAATTACATATTAGTTTTTGTATACAATACCGTGCTGATTGGTTAGCATTAGCACGTCCGCCTCGCAGTGCTGGGGACGTTAGATCGAGCCCAGGTTTGCATGTTCTGCCCATGCCTGTCCCGAGGTGTGATTGTGAGTGTAGATGGTTGTTCCGTCTCTGTGTGCCCTGTGATTGGCTGGCGACCAGTTCAGGGTGTGCACCACTTCCTGCCCAAAGCTGGCTGGCTGGGATAGGTTCCAGCACTCCCGTGACCCTTGTGAGGAATGAGGGGATAACAAAATGGAAATTAAAATGCTAATTTACACCCTGCTTCTTTGCACAATTTTTATACTCATATATATTGTTTACTTACTTTGTACCATAATGTGATTTGCACATGTATGACGATTTGTATTTATGTTGTGTTATAGGCTACATATTGTTCTGCGACTACTTGTGTTTTATGGAGATACAAATCAAGGAAACACAGCACAAGAGTTTGGTAAAATATATACTTATTTATTTCTTCATACAAAGAAATATTATGAATGTTTAGTATTTAATTGTCTAGAAACAGCTGTTGCATGTTGCTCTTTGCATGGTGCGTAAAATTCACCCACCATTCAAAATAGTCTTTCGAGCCTCCGTGTCAGGTTGAATAAAACTCCAACCGCGTAAAAACAATGCAGCCGCGAGTGCAGGGTGACACTTTTTAATCTCATTTCGCATGATTGCGGCGGTCCCGTTTAGACCCTCCCCTTAAAAAAAAAAAAAAAAAAAAAAAAACACTTTAGTTTTACATAGAACGTGAACAACTGTATAAATGCTTCTTCAAACATTGCGCCGAGGTAACAAACTGCTAACACACGAGTTGGAATCCCAGCAAACCGAGCATCGAAACTGAGACAAGAAGCAGCCGAAAGGAGTGGATTTGTATAAATTTAAAGAGGCACAACATCAGAGCGTTTTTTTTTTTTTTTTGCTACATTCGGGCCTCACGTTTTATTACGCGACGTCTGCTAATGTACGGTCAAACAAAAAGCGCAACCGTAACCATGCTCTCCCTTCTTGCATATCAACGATTCAAGTAGAAAACAAGAAAAGCAAAAAGATAAGGCGGTGGGATGTGTGTAGATGTGATTATTATTTTTTATTTTTTTTGGCAAAAACTTGGGAGTCGTCAGACGCATGAAGGGTTTGTTAATAAGGCATAAAACAGTTTGGATGCTAAAACACGAGCCTCCCTGATGCTTCATACGAGTACATTTGATTGAACTCTTTCAGCGTTCAGAAAAAGAAAAAAAAAAAGATGCAGATCAATTGTCGCCCGTTAGCGACATAGCATTAGCGTAACGTCAAAAACATTTGACGGACGTCTCGTTTGTTAGCGTGGGCAGCAGCTGGGGAAAGGAGTCCTAAAAATGCAAACGTTGGATGGATTTTTGAAGCGCACGTTGAGAATCAATTATTCCAATTGCTCTACATATTAGCAACACCAGTACAGTGGTACCTCTACTTACGAAATTAATTGGTTCCGGAAGAAAGTTCTTGAGTAGAAAATTTTCTAAGTAGAGACGCATTTTCCATGTAAATGCCCTAATCCGTTCCAAGCCTCCCAAAATTCAGACATAAATGTTTTATAACGCATAAAAATGCATCAAAACATGTAACAAAAATACATGTTACAATTAGATTATTGCACAATAAATGAGTTGTGCATAATGTAAAAAACAAAGAATAAAAATGATGGTCATTTACCTTGTTTAATTGCTGTCCTCTTCGTTTTTTTGCCCTCTTTTTGGTTCATGTTCTCTCTCAGAAGTGTTTTTGCCTGCTGTTTTGTAAAGAACTGATCCAAGGATGTTTGTTTTTTTTGTTTTTTTGAAACTTCTTTTTCTTCTTCTTTTTTTTTTTTAATTACTCACATGATGTAAGCCGCACATGATGTCCCAGGAGGATAAGTGAACCTACGCCATCCGGTACCGAAGGAAAGCGACGGTTCCACTCCTCCACCTGGAGCTTTTTTTTTTTTTAAAAACAATCCTTTGAAAATGTCCATGGCAAACATCATAGTGAGCGATCGCCCGAATCGTGAACACATTTTCTGGGTGATTCTTTTCAATAAATTACAAAACGATGGAAACTTCAGGTACCGCGAATGATCTTTTTCCAAAAAAAAAAAAAAAAAAAAAAAAAAAAAAAAGAGACCCGTCTCGTCGCAATTAAAAACTTACTGTGCAACGTAGCCTTCATCAATCACCAATTGTTTGAATTTTTGCACAAATTCGTCGGCTTTTAGTTAATATTTACGTAAAACTAAACACCTCACGGCCCGAGGGGCGAATGACGAGGACGCTACATAGACACACTCAATTTTACATCTATGGTCAAATACTCTTAGCCAATGGGATGCCAGGAAGATGCCAGTAATAGCCAATGGGAAAGCAGCTGTAATTATGTTGCGTTCAGGAAACTTTGGGAGCTGCGATTAGCGGCCCATACTGTAGTTTTACCTTTCACATCCTGAAACTTCTTTCGTAACTAGCGGCAATATTTTCCTGTTGAGGAGTTTCGTAACTTGAAACTTTCATATGAAGGGATGTTCGGAAGTCGACGTACCACTGTATTAGTAGTGAAACTAGTGATACCACTTCTACTAACCAATACTACCGATAGCAGTGATAAACTATATTATCGACAGTAGTGATACAAGCAACAATCGCGATAGCTGCAGTGCTAGCAATAATAGACAAAGTTGCAGTCAGTACTAAGAATAGTCGGAGAACTTGCAATCAGATGGAGAGTAGAGGTACTAGCAATGCTATCGTTAGCGATGCTATTGTTAGCAGAAGTTGCGGTTCTTATGATAGTAAGGAAATCTCTGTGAGCACATCGTACCCGTAATATGGCGCTTCTTACTCGAGTTCTGTATTCAATCCATCAACGATTCGGTTTTCTAAACTGGAAACCAGTGCAGGACCATTTGGGCCGGAATCAGTAGACAAAACGGACAAGAGGAATGTTCACTAAAAACAAAAACAAACAAAAAAAAAACAAAAAAAACGTGCGCCGGATGTTATGAACAAATATGGTTAGGCAGCTTAGTGAATTAATTGCTAAGAAATAAAAATAAATTATTATAAAATAGATTTCTGTACATTTTACATATATATAGCAATATCTCCGCATTTTGCCATTCAATTACCAGGGATCTGACAATAATAATAATAATAATATTAACAATAATAATAGTAATAATAATAAAAAATGCAGATGAAGTCTTTTCCCCCCCACATCAATCCCATCCAAAGTTGTGCGCTGTCATCTGATAGAACTTCATGTTGAAGGGCCGGTAGAAGTCTCTGAGACGGCGCACCACCTCGGGGCGGATGTCGGGGTGAGTGCGCCCTTTGGTTTTGCCCAGACAGTGAGGCTTGCTGCTGCCCTCGGCCTTCTTCAGGCACGGGAACCCCTTGGTCTGGTTGAAGTAGAAGTGTTTGTCTGTGATGATGCGCTTGAGGCCCAGGAAGTCCTGAACGCGCCCCAGCTCGCCGGCCGGGTCGCTGATGAGCCGCTCGCCGCTCACAAACAGGATCTGCTCCATGGGGAAGTACTGCAGCCAGTTGTCCAGGTGCTTGGCGTAGATGCCGATCTGGATCGCGCTCCACGACGTGTCGATGAGGCCCGTAGTCCTGTTCTTGAAAGTGAGGCTCTCGAAGGACGGAATGTCGGGCTTCTTGGACAGCGTCTGCGTGTAGTCCGAGATGGCTCGGGTGACCGGGTCCCGCACCACCACGATCAGCTTGGTGTCCCGCGACATGGCCGAGATCCGGGCGGGCGCCTCTTTGGTCACGAAGTAGCTGGGGGTCTTCTCCATGGTGATCTGGCCCTCCAAGGTCTTGGGCATTAGATCCCTGCCGGGACAAGAGACGGGAGTTTAGCCATGTTGTGTCGTGTAATCGAGTAGATGGAGTACGTTTGTGATCGATGACTCACAGAGCTCCAATTTGCCTCATTGGAGGATTCAAAACGCAATTAGTTAAGTTTAAACCGATTAGCTCACTGCGTTAGCATGATCACGGTCTCGCAAGAAACCCGTCTTTGGAATTTATAAGTGACCACTAACCTCGACCTGGTATTATTGTTTGGTACGAGTTTGGTCCTCGAGAGACCCTGTCCAGCCCATTTTCCATGTCCCCGTCCTTCAGCACAGCTGAATCTAATGATCAGCTAATCAGCAAGCTTTGCAGAAGCCTGATAACGATCCCGATCATGAATCAGGTGTGTTCGTGGAGAGAAACGTGGAAAACAGGCTGGATAGGGGCTCTCGAGGACCCAACTTGGAGACCCCTGATCTAGAGTAACATCACTCAAAAGGTTGACGACACTAAAGAAAAAAAATCGGTGAAACGATGGTGGCCAGAGATGGTGGACACTTCGGGGTGAACCCGATGAGATTAGTCCAAATTAGCCTCATAACAACCCGTACTGAGACAGACTATAGAAAGTCCAATATTTCAGAATTGGGGAAATTAAAGTCATAGCACACTTGTGTGAGAGTAACTGCGTATTTTGCCCTTTGATTGGTTCTGAGACCCGTTGAACGGAGACTTTAATAGGTGAGATAAAACCAACATAAAACTACAAAAACTCATTCTTACTGAAGATATTGATATCACCGTATAGCAAAACCGATAAACATTCAAAGGACATTAAAACAATAGCACATGTATCCCAGATTAGCGGCATATTTTGTCTTTTGAATGGGTCTGAGACACATTGAACGGAGGCTCTTATTTGGTCTGATAAAACCGAAACCACAAAAATAAAAGTTTACTAAAGATGGTGGAAAATTCCAATATTTCAGAATTGAACATTTATCAGAAATACAGTAATAGCACACTCATCTTAGACCAACTGCATATTTTGGCCTTCAATGAGATGGAATCCAGTCAAGTTAGCAAAGAGTTATCAAACTTTAAAAAAAAAATCACATGAAAACTATGAGGAAAAACTGCAACAAACAATGTTAGTTTTCTAGAGTTGCTTGTATTGTATTCTCAGAAAACGTACAAAAAGAAAAAGCAAGTTTAATCCCACTCGATGGTGCAAACATTCGGGTTAGCGATTATGCTGATCCGAGCGGCACGAATCCCTCAAAGCCTTTGCGATCGCAGGAGCGTCAAACAAGAGGACGCTTGGATGGCGAAACAGTAAAAAAAAAAAAAAAAAAAAAAAAACCCGCCAAATTCCTCTAGGAGAGGCCCCCAGCTAAAAAAAAAATAAAAAAATAAAATCTTCACCTCTGACTTTTCTGTGTTGCCAGAAAAGTGGAGAAAAGAGAACGGGTGGAGTTTGGCTCTTGGGGAAAACAATGGCCATTCTCCTCCCTTGTGATTTATGAGCTGATGCTCTTAAAAAGATGCTGTCAGCAAGCTCTTGTGCTTCTTCACCGCCTTTTCAAAGCTGACCCATTGTGAGTTGCGGCGAAGAAAAGGTCCGAGGCACGCACGGGAGGCGCTTATCTAGGGCCCGGAGAAACCTTTCAAGGGGCGCGCTTCAAGTGGAACATGCGAAAACATACCAACGCCAAAAAAACATTTGTGGAAGGGAAACCAATGACGCCTTTCTCTTTTGGGAACATTATCAAAAAAAAAAAAAAGAAAACAAAGAAAAAGTCAAAAGCGGCGATAAGACACAAAGCAGAGGCTCTTGTCACATGACGCCATCAAACGGAGGTCGGCCGCCCACCATCCTGCACCTCCCCCCCGCTACCACCCACCAGTTCCCAGCTGAGATAAACACAGAGGAAGTGGGTTATTTCTGTCTGATGTGTCCGTCTTCCGCCTGTCGCGTTTGATTGGACGATAATGGCCCACCGCAGGCCGGTTTTCTGTTTGATACAAAAGGTTGTCGCTTGGGTTTGGATGCTGAATGCATCTGAATGTCAAATCGTGGAGGGTTTGTTTGGATTTGAACGCAAGCAAATAAGCGGACGGTTTGTGTAGCCTGGAAAAGGCGGGATGATACTTTGTCTTGTTTTTTTTTTTTCCCTCCATGATACCACACTTGAATTCAAATTAAAATGACGACGACTCCTGCCAAGAAGCGCCATCGACACTTGAGTGGGATCAAAAAAGTGAGCCGCTTGAGCGCCGCGACACATTCCCGCATCCCATTACCGCTTTTCTGACCTTGCACAGAAAGTCCACTTTTTCAGAACTGACATAAAACTTTTGGCTAAGTTAAGAAATGGCATTCTTTTGACGCAAGCTACAAACTATTTACCCTTAAAGGGACAAAAATCACCATAAATGTCCAAAAATATTCACCAAAAAATCAACAAAAACACATTTTCTCATTCTGATTGCTGTAGCAGCTTGCAACCGTATGCAACTAACTATAACAGCTCAAATTTTTAATCATACCTCTCATTTTGGACCCACTGGGGACATTTAAGGGACAAAAATGTGCAAAAATATTCACCAAAAATCAATAAAAACACATTTTCTCATTCTAATCACTGTAGTAGCTTGCAATAGTGTGCAACTATCTATTACAGCTCGAATTTTTATCATACCTCTCATTTTGGACACGCTGGCATCATTTAAGAGACAAAAATTACCATAAATGTCCAAAAATATTCACCAAAAATCAACAAAAACACATTTTCTCATTCTGATTGCTGGAGTAGCTTGCAACCGTATGCAACTAACTACTACAGCTCGAATTTTTATCATACGTCACATTATGGACCTGCTGGCGACATTTAATTGAGTCAGGATCCGTTGAGTGAGGGCTGTGCTATTAGTTAGCGACCCGCAATATCACGATTATGTGGAATCAGCACCTGAATTCACCAAATTTAATAGCCGACCACTCGGAGGGAACTTGCCTCGCGCCCACAAGCACCATCCACACTTGAGTGGGATCCAAAAGCCACTCGAGGGCCACTCCACATTCATTGGCGCCTCCATTGATCCCCGAGATTTCCCGGCAGGCTCCATAGGTCCGACGGCAAAGTGACATCCCTCAAGAGGGGAAGGAGGAAACGAGCACTGAAAGGCTCCCTTTCTTCTCGAGAGAGCCTCTCATCCTTATCCAGATCCTTCACAAGAACATCAAGTGGGAGACACAAAGATCTTTTTTTCGTCGAAGGATCCAATAAGGATCTTAAACACCACTCGATTGTTCACATCAAACCTACTGCACGTGTGCTAATGTTTGAAAGGGGACGCTCTCTCTTTGCTTTTAGACGCCGGCGTTCATATGAGCAAGCTTTATTGTGCGCATTCATCATCGGAACGCTGCCACGGAGGGCTTCTGCTGTATATTTTATAAAGTGGCACTTAAGCACAAACAGAAGCCAGACGTCGTGAAATAAAAGTCTGCGCCGACACGGAGTTTAACCGCGGAGTGCAGCGTCGCTCGTAAATCCAAAGCGTAGGAGACGACACGCTTTGGAGTCGCGCCCGTTGCTAGAGGTGGGAATCTTGGGGCACCTCACGATTCGATTGCGATTACGATTCAGAGGCTACGATTCGATTATAAAACGATTATTGATTTCCCCCCCAGGCAGCAGAAAAAAAACAATGTATTTTGGTGCTTTTAATGTTTCGTACATTAGTTACAAAAATAGTACAAAAGTCCTCTCAGGCCTAAACAAACTACTATTTCAGTATCAAGTTAACAGTTCAAAACAGTAAATAAAATACTCAAGTCCTCATTCTGTAACAACAGCTTTTAAGTATATTCAGTCTTCAACAGAATAAAACATAGCATTGAGCAAAAATATATTATTTTTATCCACTCAAAAGTGCACTGAGGTATAAATGAAAGACAATGTGAACTACTACTTCAATACAAATGCCTAAAAAAAAAAAAAAAAGTTGTGTAAAGATGAACATGTAAACATTAAAGTTTCTCAGAGGTACAAAAAAAACAAAAAAAAAAACTCAAGTGCTTTTCTGCTTTTTAACTTGTGTAAACATGAACGTGTAAACATTAATGGGATCGTTCTGCTTTTTTAACATGAATCTCAATTTGATCCTCACCTCCCGTGTGTGCGATCAGCGCTGACTTCGGCGTTGGACGAGAGGAAAATAGTCCACCAAGCTGGCTGGGGTCTCGGAAATAAAGCGTTTTTCTTCTAAAAACTTTTTGTTTTCAAAAGCGTGATACATTTACACCACAATACTCTTTTCTGAATAAAGTCAGACGCCATTACCGCCAGCCACTACTTTTCTGTTCGTTCGTTCGTATCACTGCGCGGCGCCCTGTAGAACGCTAACCGACGCACTGCAGCCAGCTAGCTGATACTTCCGCCTCAAGTTGTTTGCCTTTCGGAGCAGGTCTGATCCCACGAAGAGGTGGGTTGGTCAGCTCAGCCATGCTTGTTGTTGTTTTGAATCTCGAGGCGTGAGTTGTGGATGTGTAATCTCGGTCCGTCCCAAAAAGCGTCCCGAAGACCGCGCGCGCTACTGCGTTTCAGTTCCGCGTACTTTTCGCTCCGGTCACTTTAGTTTCGCTTCCCTTGGCATATTTATATAATCGGAATTTGGACGTTTGTGAATCGTTCTCGATTGTTCCACGGCCGAATCGTGAATAATCTAAGAATCGGAAATTTTGCACACCTCTACCCGTTGCATAGCTACAAAGTGTCAATTCCTTCATAAATTGCATTCGGATCAAAATGCCAAAGAAAGAGGACGCATAACTATCCCTCGATATCGTACGCTGACAAAATATACAATTCTCATCCAGAACTATTTAGAACAAATTTAATCGCAAGTCAATCTGGTAACCGGTTGTTGTTGTTATTACTTCAGCTAATATTAAATGCTATCTTGGTAGCACTCAACCATATTTTGCTCGTTCCCGGCAGCTACTGGAAGATGGCTGTGCTGTTAACATCACACCGGTCCCGTGTTGTAACATTGGAAATAAGCTGCCCGAAAAGCTCGGCTTGTGTTGGGTCTAACCGGCGACCCCAGCAAAGGCTAGCAGCACTACATTTCCCCATGATTATTTCTTAGCCATGGAAGCAAGAAGTAGTTCTAGTTCCGGTGTGACGAAAACATGCCTGCTAGAGATTAGATGTGGATGAGAATGAGAACGCAAATGTGAATCTGACGGTAAATAGGAAGGAATTTAAAAGTTAAATTCCTTGCCAACTCTGTACACATGAATTAGCTCGCCAACTGGACTGACCTGACCACCGGAACAGTCCCCCTATCCAAATGTGGATGACATCGGACCAACCTGACTCAAAGCTTACACTTTCAATGCCATCTTTGCTGTGTCACCGTTTTTCCCTGCCTGGATGAAAAAGTAACATTTTGCAAACGATAAAAGCCTTTGACCGAGTTGGACTCCATTGAGCGAGGGCTCTGCTATTAAATGTGATGACGCCAACAGAAACCAGAACTATTGCATAAAACATTTTGATCATAGACTAGAGAAACTCCAATATTTCAAAACGGATAAATGTTTAGTGAAAACATGATAGCACAGCTCATGTGTCCGCCTTTGACTGCATCAGAATGCAACGAGGGAGGACTCTGCTATCGTGAAACAACTCAATGGCTCGCGCAGAAAGCTTATCAAAAACCACGTGTCCAAGAAAGCAGGATTTCCCAGTTAAGGCGATGCCGGTCTTCTTTTGATAAATGCAGCTTCGAAACGGTGGCACCGTGTCACAGCAGCCTGGGAACGCGCTGACCCTCCGTTCCAACACGAACCCAAGTCGACCCCGACCGCTGCAACCCGGCCCATCCATCATCAGGCTGTTCAACGAGCAAAAAAAGAAAAAAGAAAAAAAAAAAAACCTACAGAAAGAAATAGGCGCTCCGAGGCCACATAATGTCTTGGAGACAACATCAGAAGTAGTGAAGACAAGTAGTGAGCACACGATTGTGGTTGGGGTTGCGGTTCGCTTGTGACAAGCTCAAATGATTCAATTCCATAAGTAGGCATCAAGCGTCCTTAAAAAAGCAGAAGGAGGGGGAGGTGGGGGGGCGGGGGGTGTTCCTGTAGCTTGCAACCGCGGCGGCCCAAGAATTACCCAGCGCTAACGAGACTGCGGCCCAGCTAGCGGCGTGTACTACGCATGAAACTGAGGAGTGGTCGCTTTTTGTTTTCTCTGAAAAGTTCAAAGACTTGTGGAGATAGTAAAGAGCCTTTTTAAAGAAGCCGTGTTTACATGAAGCCATGTAATCCGATTAGAACGATGTCGATAAAGCACTTGCGTCAACGACTGGCCGATGTAACGACGGAGTCGGACGACGACACTGGCGCCATCCAAGTGTCGGACTGTGCGATGCGGCTGCGTCGCCGTGCAAATTTTGCAGGGTCTCGGCATGAAAGACGATACCGGCTGTCAGCTTGGGAGGGTTGAGCAGAGTGTGACAAAAGTGGCGAGCCGTGCAGAGAGGAGCTGCAGGTGAAGAGTCAGCATGCGTGTGCGTTTCCTGACAGTTGACATGCACCATGAGACACGCGACGCCTTGATCTCGCTGCAGCGAAGATGAATAAAAGATGAAAAACGCACATGCCACCTCAGTCCCCCTCCCCACATATGCACACAGAAACACACACAGGAAGTGTGTGAGGGGTAAGAGCTGGGGGGCTGTTTTGTTTTGCATCAGCCCTAACTGGCAGGTGTGCAACAACAGGCTTTGCCATCGACTTCTAGCTTCACTTGTTTTTCCACATTTGTTTTTTGTCTTTTATCAGGTATTACGTGATGTCGATCACTGAGCATTATTTTGATTGGCATGCAGGCTGTTAAACGTGCAAATAAGACTCGTTTTTTGACAAAAATAAAAAGCAAAAACAAGGGATGCACGATAATATCGGTGACCGATAATTATCAACTATCAATTATCGACCTATTTGACGTCAAACAGATAAACCAAATAGAGAATTCCTCCGATAATTATCGGCAACTAACGCCCAATCTTGACGTCATGCAGATAAACCGGACAGTAAAGAAATTTGCTGAAAATTATCGACCAATTTGATTTCATCCAGATAAACCGGATAATAGAGAAATCTGCCGAAAATTATTGCCAATTATTAACCAATTTGAATTCAATTGTATTCAAATAGTTATCGGCTTATCGGTTATCGAAATCGACACTTTCTAAATGATTGCTTTATCGGTATCTGTTGAAAATAGCATTATCGTGCATCCCTAGCAAAAACAAAACAACAAAAAAACCAAAACAGATTTTTGTAGTTTGCAAGATGCAAATTTTTGACATCATCATGTGATTAAATGACCCCTCAATGAATGCTAGCTACCTAGCATTACGCTAAATGCCATTTTTAGACGCAAAACAGGCCACCAGTTGAGTCAAAAACAGGTGAGCTGCTGCTGGCATGAACATGGACGTGCACTTTTTTTTTGAGGGAGTGCATGCGGACATCGGCGAACAACTCGGGGCTTCTAATGAGCTCTGCGCTTTAACTGCCAGAATAATGGAAACCTCGGGAGACCCCATCCATGCGTCTCCCGGAGGCGGTGGCCCTTCTCCCGCAGCCTAATGGCCACCTCTGGGACTTAATACCTGCGACAAGAAGCAAGAGGAGCCGCTTTACGGGTCGACTGTCAACACTTTCCCCTCCTTGTCATCTTTGGAGAGAGACGAATCATCGTCGTCGTCGTCGTGCGGCAATAATGATTATTAGCGCAGCAGTTTAACATGCTAACGTGCGTTTATTTAGCAGCGGTGAATAGACGTTTACTCGGGGGGCGGGGTGGGTGCGCACTGGCGTCTGAATTATCACCTCGTTAAAAATGAAACTAATTTGCAAGTGACACACAGGGAGGGGTTTGTGTTTTTTATTGTGGACTGTGTTAACACAAAACACTAATGTATGTGTGCAGCGGCCATATTGGCCCGATCGGTGTGGGCTGAGGGGTCCCTCGCTTTTCACAATTAACCACTTGTAATGGCGGCTTAGGCAGCAGGAGGGGAGCGGGGCCATACACGCTGACCAAAGGAGGCTTTCGGGGCCACACTTGTGGTCAGCGAGGCCTGCAGGGAGCGTCAACCCACATTGGACGGGTCAAGCGTGACACACGCTGGAGGACTGTCAATGAGTTGGTGTGTGCGTCGACTGGGGGGGGAGGGGACAACCTGTGGAACAATTCAACATAAAAGCTCCTCGTTTGGGGGCTAAAGATGGTACACAGGCCCGTTCGGCTGAGTCTAGGACCTGCTGTTAACTCATTCACTGCCTTTGACAAGTATACTTGTCAATTGTATTTTTTAGAGCGGTGCTAAATGGGGGCGAATCTGAGCATGCTCCACTGTAAATATCAAACTTGGAAACAACTTTACTGATGCCCAACCACAGGTAGATGACATCATTGCCCCATTTTATAGGAAATAAACACAGTTTCAGAGTCCATGGGAGAAATGGCTGTATTTTGGCAAACCTACATTTTTCTGCTGTCAATTATAAAAGAACGGGACGGGACAAAAAGTAGGGAGTCTATTCTGTTATTTGGTAGATTCGGTTTATATATAATTATTGAATGTAATATCACGTGAGTATTGGAAATGTAAAAATTTTCTATAATGACTGGCAGTGAATGAGTTTAAGAGTCGCCGGACATTGTGGAATTATGTGGATGTATTTTTTTTTTTCCAGATTCATACTGTGCTCCCCCCTTTTAAAGGAGCAAGCCTTGTTTTCACCCCCACTTATTATGATTCAGTTTACATTTACGAAACTTTGTGCGCTGATATTGAGCCACCAGGCTTCCTGTTCTGTCTCCCTCTGTTGGTCATTGTTATATTTATGTTTTTTGTACGGGTTGTGACTGAAGACGACTTCCTTTTACGTCTCATCTTCTAATCCAATTTACAGAGAACTTATGACCCTCCCCGTTGTCTTGCATTTTTTAAATATTTGCTTTTATTAGTGTTTAAGACCGTCAAAATACGTCATTGACGTTATCAATGAAATCGACTGACAGTTATTCAACCACTAGTGTGCAGTCAGGAGAAACAGTGAAACCTATTTGAAGGTCTGGAGATGTAAATTGACAATCCATTTGGCGATTTTGAAAACTAAATGTATTATTTGACAATAAAGCAATATGGCCTTGTTTATGGTTGTTCCCCATCGACATATCAACCGTTACGTCCAGTGGTCAGATGGTCAACAGATGGCAGTGTGACCCCGCACGCCCTCCAATCAGGCCCGGGCAGTCGATAGCCGTAGAGCGGTCCGACAAAAGGTTCCGCGCCGACGGAGATGCAAACCTCCGCGTTGGCAAAACGGCGCCACAGGAGGAAGCGTGACGGTTTGACGCTTTTGCGAGACGGTGCGAAAAGTTAACAAAAAAGGAGCAGGTGGCCTCTTTTTGAGAGGGGACGGGAAAGGAAGGAAGGAAGGTCACGGGCGGCAGACAGTGGACGGGGGTCACCTGCCAGGAAACTTAAGCGCACCCCGCCGAGGATGAATGAAAGAGCGAGCAGCCATCCAGGACTGTCCCGGATGTGTCTCGGGGGGACGGGAAGAGACGAGTGGGGGATTTGGGGGTAGTCCGAAATCACAAGACCATCATCATCTTTTAAGACAGCAGTGATAAATAAGTACATAGAGTGACTAGTTGGTTGTACTTGTGAAAAACAAACAAACAAACTTGTTGCTAGCATGCTATTACTAGCCAGCCAACAGGTGCAAAGACAAAATGGAAACGGAGAACAAATGCACTCCGGTTTGCATGCAGTTGATGCCTTTTTTTTTTTTTTTTTTTTTTAATGCAAGGGGCCTTCGAGCCTGACCTCCTTGGCAGGGGAATGTGTTTTGGGAAAATAAATGAATGTGTCTTTTTTTTTTTTTGTGGATGAATGAAAGCAGGTAAAAGTGCTGCAAAAAAAATGCTAACGCTATTGATTGCTGTGAGGAGACAATTCCAACTACACTAACTACTGTTTTTTTCCCCCCAATAACAAAAATACAACACACACAATTTTTTATACTTCTTACCCTTGTTAGGGTCTCAAGTGAGCTGGAGCCTATCCCAGCTGACTATGGGGTTGTGAACCAATCACAAGGCACATGTAGACAAACAACCATTCACATCTATGGACAATTTAGAGACTTCAATAAACCCAGCATGCATGTTTTTGTAATGCAAGAGGAATCTGGAGCACACAGAGAAAGGCCACGCAAGCACGAGGGGCAACATGCAAAAGACCATAGCTGAGATCCTCAACTCGAACCTCAGATCTGTGAGGCAGACATGCTAACCACTAGGTCACCGTGTCAAAAAGTGTCACATTTGTTTTATTATATGATTCAGGGCTGCAACTACAAACTTTCAAATAATTGATTAATTTGTCAATTATTTGATGGCTTTAAAAATAATAAATAAAATCAAAGTTTTAAATTCTATCCCTTCATTCAAAACAAGGTCATTACTTCAAAATGACAATGCAGAAAATGCACAAATAATAATGAAAAAAAATAATGAACCAAACACTTTGTTTTGATTCAACATCTTTAAGTTTGCTTTCATGGAGAACTACAGAAATTGGAAAACATTATCTGGTGAGAGGCTGAAATTCTGCGGATTTGGACATTTTCAGATTTAACTATAGGCGTCTAAATGAAAAATAATTTGATAACGGATTTATCATTATGCATCTAATGCAAGTTCCGCTTCAAACCATAGCGGCACACACACACAAAACTAATACTGCAACATCTCATGCGTACACACGCACTATAACATGAAAATGAAGTGTAGTGGAAATTTAACTTCAAAACTACTGAAAAGAAAAACCGGATAAAAGTTCTAAATAATGAAGAAAACATTCCAACTTTTGTCAATGTTCAGATCAGGGTAAAAATAAAAAAAGGACCACACACACAAATCTGTCAATGTAATACACCCCCTCCTCCCCTCACATTCACTGTTAATTCCCATCAATTGAATCGATCTTTGTATGTGGATCAGAGTAGATTTATTGGGTCATTGATGTAAAAAAATAAAATTAAATGCTTAAATGTGGTCCTTTAAAGTCACAGAAAATAAGAACTAAGAACAATAAAATAAGCAGACATGACCGCACTTACCATTTTACCATTTCAATACATTTGAAAAAAAATAAATAAAAAGCCCCCCCTACATGAAACATGTAACGATGTAAGAAAATCAGAATGTAAACAACAAACAAGAGCACAGTTGATTTGTGATTCTCATCAAGGACTGCTGGCTTTATCTTGCAGATGCACTTTTCCCTCCCTCTTCCCCATTGAGACGTTTGTGGCCTCAAACCAAAACATTATTTTGTGTAACACGCAATAAATGTGTCAATTTTGCAGAATTTTGGAATTTTTATAGCAAAATGTGCCAAACCGAAGCTGCCCTTATAATTCAAACCAAAACACTGTAAAGAAAGTCTCACAGCATGCAAAAAAAAAAAAAAAAAAATGTTTAAACAAAATAAGCCACAGGAGCCGCAGTGTTGCACCGCGTCCAATAGAGATCAGTGCACGCTGCACATTAATAATAGACTACATTTTTTTTTTAAATGCACACAAAAAATTAACCCAGCATCAACGAGCTTCCTTTTTTTTATTATTATTAAAGACCGAGTCAATTCATATTAAATCGTTTAATAAAGTCGTATAGTGCAGATTAGAAATTGAACAAAATAGATGTAAAATGATGTAAGAACTGTTTCAAAATGTTTTTTTTTTTTGCATTCAAGTGTCATTAAATGTGTTAAGTAGTAGAAAGCCTGGATTTAGATGGGGAATGTGTGGAAAAAGTGATTAAAAAAAAAAATAATGTATAAAATGACCGAAATGCGAGTCATTTGGAAGGCGTGAGATCGTACCTGTACCACTCGAGGCCGTTGTCGTAGTTGCGGTCGAAAAAGTGCGGCTCGGCCCCCACGGCCCTGATGTCCGGGTGCACCCGCAGGAACTCGAGCAGCGCCCGGGTGCCTCCCTTCTTCACCCCGATGATGATTGCCTGCGGCAGCTTCTTGCTCCCGGCGCCGTTGGAGAAGCTTGACATGGAGCTGGGCTCCGGGGCCCGGGGAAGCGGCTCCCGGGGCTCCGGCTCGTCGCTGAGCAGCAAGTCCCGGGACGCGGCTCCGCGGGCGGCCGCCGGTTCCTCGTAGTAGTCCACGTCCTCCCACCGGAGCCTGGAGAGCAGCTCGGCGCGTTCTGTCCTCTCGCCCGTCGCCCCGTCCCGTTCCCGGGGCGAGTCGAGCAGCACTCCCGTGGAGCAGGGACCCACGCAGGAGTAGAGCACGAAGACCCAGATGAAGAGCATGATGCTGAGGAGGATCGCCTTCTTCTTGACGGCGCCGGGGAAGCGGCAACACGGGCTGGGACGCGGCGGGCTATATTCCATAAGCCTCCCCGGTCACAGGCACGTCCCTGCGGGGCATGTCGCCTCCGTCACTCCGGTAATCCTCCTCCGCGATTCGCGCTCATGGCTCACCTGGAAACGTCTCAAACTAGGCGGCTTCAGTGTCGAACGAATGATTTAGAAGAATATATCCGACAGTGGAGGTTCTTTGAGAGGGTTATTAACCATCTTTTTAAGATTTAGAAAAAGTGTAAAAGTTGGCGGCGTGAGGTCCTCCTCGTTCCCGGCACGCGCTCACCTCACATCGGAGTCAGCAGACAGGGAGCGCGAACCTTTATAAAGCAGCGGGGAAATGATTGGCATGTACGGCAGCCAATGGTGGCTCTCGTGTGGATAGTACACGCAGCTGTTTGTTGATCAGAGCGAGCCAATCAGGAGAGAGGAGGTGTGGCTGAACTCGTGGGATGGTCAAGTTTGGGCAAGAAGCGGAGGAGAGTTTGGGAGTTTGAAGTTTCTATTTTATTTATGAATTAGATGCATTTCAAAACTACACTTTAGAGCGTTAATTAAAGTCACAAGGCGTGTAAATGGATAAATGTTTATATAAAGTTGTGGCGATGTTGTAAAAAAATAAATAAAATTATCACATAGTAATAGTTAATATTGAAGAACGTCACGCCGTTATTAACTCGGAGTGCATGTAACTGTAGCATTTAATGAACTAATCGATTATTATTAAAGCCATATTTTTCCCAATAAAACGGACCAGTAGTTCGTTCAAGTCAACATACACAGAAAGTGTGTTTTTTTGTTTTTTTTTTTTAACTAAACTTTTTCAGGGAGTCATTCATTTATAACTTTTAAATCGCATCTAAACAAACCCCAGTTAATCGAAAATGTACAATAAATAAATATAAATTAAAATGTTTAAACTATTGAAAACAATACATTGTAAGTTGTATTTTAATTTTGAGATTGCACATAGTCCAAATTAAATTTAAAAACTCAAAAAGAATGTCTTAATTTTTTTTAAAGCGAATCGTTATATGCATTTATAATTAAGTTTGAAATAGTTTGTAAAGTTATACATTTATAGATTGCCACAAAATTAAAGAAGTCCAATGTAAGTGAATGAAGACTCCATTTATATACTGTAAATAAAAACATATACAAGTTTCCAAGGTAGATTAAAAAATACAGATGATGCATGTATTGTTACAACATCACCATATAAATCATTAAAAGCACAAAAGACGGGAAGTTTGTGAAACATTGACTTGTAGATATTTAGAGTGGGAATCAAAGATTGAGAAATATGTAAACATACTATTAAATTAATTGACTTTTGCCATGTACTCACCATGCAGGATTACGCTGGTCCCATCGAAAGTGTTTGGGCGGAATTGCCGTCGGCTTTCCTGCTCAGTCGCTGTTCAAAGGACACGTACATAAAATGGAAACAATACTCGACTTTGCTATTTTACAAGCATGTGATGTTTTTTTTCACCAACTAAAGCAATAGGTGGCTCTGTAACCCACAAATGTCTGTCTACCTAAAAAATAGATTTCCCATAATTAATTTCTTACCTTCCACTAAGCTCCTTTCTTGTCGTATGGTAAACAATGTGCAAATGATTGCGCTCATGTTGACTGTCTTTAAGCATGAATTAAATGTTGTAATCTTTTACCGTTTCCAGAAAGTCATTGAGGCATTAGGTACAGTTAATCCTGACCGTAACGTGAACATACAAATAAAAAGTGCTAACGAAAAGTAAAATCAAACATTGTAATGTCGTAACATACTCACAAAAACATCTAAATATCAGATTTCTTTCACTGTTTAACAAATGTGGTCACTTGAAAAATTAGTCTGGAAAAAATGTTTATCAAATTTATCAAAGAAACAAAATGTAAAGTTTTCCCATCAAAATCTGTTTTACAAAAAAAAGAAAAAAAAAGAAAAGACATTTAGTCATTTGAGGATGGCCATTCAGAAATAAAAGTTTTAAAAATCACTTGCTAACAGTTGCCGCAAATTTGTTAAACAATTACAAAAATGTCATTCTGTCCCTCTCAATGCCACGCTGATAAAATTCGTATTTGCTTGAATGTTACGTTTTTATGATATAATATTGCATATTATATGATTCCCTGTGTCTCCACAGGATGCCGACCTTCCCGTATTATTTACCTTCCAGTTAGCATGCGGCTAATAAAAGCTGAGCTATAAGTGTTGAGTTCCGCACAAGTGGGGAAAAAAGCAAATAAATTGTTTAGGCCAAGCTGGTTGACATCGGATCCCCGAGCAGGTCGGGTGTTTTTCCCGTCTTCTTGCACTTCGGATGAAACAGCTGGCCCGCTCAATCGCCTTTCACCCTCTCGGATAAAACTCCGGATCCGCCACACCTATACATATTCATTTTTTGGGGGGGGATACGGGTGTGTCGGAGTAGGGGAAATTTTTTCCCTCTGCTCCGACTCACCTGCTCCCAATTTTAATGCACCACACGCACACACTTGTATATACACTGGGTGGGGCCACATTCACGGTGTAAGGGTAGAGCTCGCCAGTCGGCGAGCTGGCGGACTCAGTAACAGGGTTAGGTGTCACTTGTACTCTGGCGTGACGACCGGGGCCTCTCCCCACCGGGCTCGGTGTTCTGGTGTCCCGCCTTCTCCCCTGGTGCTTCCTCCTCTGCTTCCCCCCTCCCGCCGCGGTGCAAATCTCGCGCGGCTGGAGGTGGGGTGGGCACATCTTCCCTCTCTGCGCTGCTGCCCGGTGCCGGTTTCCGGGGGGGGGTGGGGGGTTCTCGCGGGGGGCCGGGTTCGCGGGGGGGGGGTGGCGGCCGTCGGGGGGGGGCGGCTTGTTTGGGGGGGGGGTGGAGGTATGGGTGGGTGGGGGGTTGGGTGCTGGGGGTCGGGGTGTGTTCGGGGGTTTGGGGGTCGGGGGTGGTGGGGCCTGGGTCGTGGTGGATGGCGGGTTTGGGTGGGGTGCGGGGGGGTCGTGGGGGGATGGGGGCTGGGGACCGGTGGGGCGCTGTGGGGGCCCGCTGGGCCTCGTTCTGCGGCCTTGGGCTCGGGGGTGTGGGCCGGGGCTGGGGCGGGGGTGTTCCGGGTATCTGGGTCGGCTCGCTGACCGGTGTCCGCTCGGGTGGCTTGGGGGTGGCCTTGGTGCTGCCGCGGCCTGGGGATTCCGGGGGGGGTGGGGGGGGGGGGGGTGCTCGCTTTGCTGGACCGCGGTTGACGGCTTCTCTCTTTGGTGGTGGTCCTTATGCATGCCAGATCCGTCGCACCAGCATCTACTGAAACTCAACAGAAGTACCCTCTCCCTCCCACAGCCCCTTGAATCAGTTGGTGCTGGTGTCTGTGGTTCTCACTTTTCTTTATCTATCCTTCCCTCCTTCCTCTCTTTAGTTTTTCCTCTGGTCACTTGAGATCTTAATTTATTAGAAGTATGAGGTTTCTGGGGTTGGCATAAGACTCCGGTTTTGTAACCACGCAGGAGGGGTCTTGTTGGTGCTGGACTTCACTTTGATGGATTGGATGTACTGGCTTCTATTGATCTCACTCTGCCTTATCGATCCTTCCCTCCTTCCTCTCTTTAGTTTTTCCTCTGGGCTCTTGAGATCTCGCTAAATTTGCTGGAATTTAGAGGCTTCCGGGGTTGGCGTAAGACTTTGATTTTGTAATCATGGGGAAGGCAGGAAGTGTTTGGTCGGTGCTGGATGTCACTTTGATTTACCTTTCTTTTCTCTTTATTTCTTTTTTTTCTGACCTTTTCTCTGGTCTCCTGACCATTTAAATCTCACGACTCTGGCAAGATTCTGAAGTACCTGGTTAAGGCGAAGGGTAATGGGATATTTATAAGGTTTTAGGTGAATGAATGAGTATAAATTTATACGTATTTGCACGCACGCACGCAAACGCACGCAAACGCACACACGCAAACGCACGCACGCACGCAAACGCACGCACGCAAACGCACGCACACATACACACACACAAAAAAAAAAAAAAAAAAAAAAAAAAAAAAAAAAAAAAAAGGAAAAGAGCAATGATGACAAGACGTTGAATCGGTAAGACTACCGAATGAACAATTCTGAGCTCTTCAAAAAAAAAAAGAAAAAAAAAAAAAAAAAAAAAAAAAAAAAAAAAAAAAAAAAAAAAACTCCGGATCCGCTTGGGCACTTTACGAGGACGCCGCAGCTCCGGCGGCCTTGGACAAAATCCCTCAGACCACCCCTCGCATGTCCCCCCACTTCCCTTAACCACGTCTTTTCCTTTTATGGCGGCAGGATGGGCAACGATAGCGATGTAACCTAACACCAAAAAGTCGGCCTGAGGGGGGGGGGGCGGAAAGGGACGCTCGTGTTGACAAACAGGTGCCGGGGTAGTATTGTTTAAATTGGATGATTAAAAATGTCGCCAGTAAGGTGGATGTTTTAAAGATTTTTTTTTTTAATATAGTTTTTTCAAACGTGATGCCTTTTAACACGATTTGCACAGGAATTCCCAGTGGCGCACCTCTTCAAGAAATGGTTCATTAACATCTCAGTTTAGCATCTGACTCTTTTACATTGCAGTTTTACACAATTTCCATGACTTTTGTTGGCAAATTGTTTTTTTTTTTCCTAAGCAATTTGTTCAATCGGTGTTGTGAAATTGAGACCATATGTTTGTACAACAAAACACTTAGCGAAGGTGTTGACTGCAAGACTAGCTTCTTGTGCTAGCTATTAGCTAGTCACTAGTGGTGAAAATGTACCATTTTGTTTAACTTTTTACGATCAAGACGACGACTTGGATTTCATGTGACCACTGTTGAACATGAAAGTCCATCAGTTAGTGGAATGAAGATGTAAACGGCTGGTTAGTCTCTTATGCTATCCGCTAGCTAGTCATCTGTGACTTAAAAACGCAGTCTTTTCAATAACGTCTTTTGCGCAAAGGACTATTTGGTCTTAAACTGCTCGTGTCGAGTATTTGAGTCCTACTGGTTGTAAAGAAAACAAAACAAACCACTGACTGATGATGTCGACTGCTTTGCTAGCTGAACACTATCGCTAATCACGATCTTCAGCTAGCTACCAGCTAAACAGCTGCCATTTGCTTATAATCAAAAGGTAGAGTGTTTCATATTTTCCATTGGTGTGGTTTTATTCTTTTTAACATGATCGTTTTAGACTGATAAAGATCATATGACAGTTAACCAAGATGAAATGTTCTTGAAATATTTCATGTACAGTCAATAAATGTTTCAAAATGGCCTACCTTTGATGTGGGCTTCCTTGAGTGTGAAAACGGTGAGGTAGTGCTAGGCACTCATAAATACATATTTACAGTGGAAACAGAGGCTTTTAAAACTTTTTTTTGGGGGGGGGGGGGGGGGGGGGGCTAAAAACGATGAGTCCGTCACATGATTGTGTTAGCTTGCGCTAGCAGCGTCATCGTCTCGCGGCTTTTTGCACGTGAGCGCAAGCAGCAGCAGCATGGGCAGGTGCCACAGGCTGCAGAAGAACAGCTTGCGGGCGCTGGCGCGGTCGCCCTTCCAGTAAAACTGGAAGGCGAGCAGGGTGATGTAAGCGTTGATGGGTAGCGACACCAGCGGGAAGGTCCACGTGGTCATGCCCAATGCGGGTGCAGCGGCGGCGAGGCCCCCGAGCGCCGCGCTATGCCGCAGGGCCACGCGCCGGCACATTGCCGGGTGAGTGACCGACATCATGCGGTAGCCGCCGCGAGAGTAGTCCTCCCTCAGGTTCCAGCTGAGAGCGTTGAAATGTGGGAACTGCCAGCAGTACAGGAAGCCGCCCAGCAAAAGTGCACCTGAAGACAGGAAGAGGCGGGGCTTAGTGTGTGACTAGATGTTGCTGACTCATTGTTTTGCTATAAGCGTCATATTTTATTAGATTAACTTTAACTCACTCAAACCCAAATCCGTATAAATACGTTTAATAATTTGCCCTACACTCCCAAAAACGTATTTCCACGTTTTTTTATGCTAGCGCATCCAGACGGCTTTGAAACAGCTTCTGACATGAAGAGGTCACTTAAAGGAATGGTAGTTATTACAAAAAAAATGTATAAGAGATCAGCCATGTTGCAACAAGCTCTTTTTGCCAGTGTTTTCAACAGGTTTGTGAAACATGATGAAACATAGCTAGATACTAATGCTAATTGCTGCAAATTGGAAACAGATAAAAATATACATTTTTCTCTTGATGAAAGAGGAGACTCTTTTCTGTTATTTTATAGCATTAGAACAGAATATTTTCTGGACCTTGCAAAATTAGTCAAAATTCCATAAAACAGCCAGGAGCGAAGGGGGTTGATTCAGTGAAAATGGTTGGGAATGAATGACTTAAACACCAAAATTAAACAATTGTCGACATTCTCAAATCGGTACCTGGATCCAGGGAGCCCGTCGCAGCCGTCCAGCCCATGACAGGCGGTATGGCGCCCACTACAGCACCTGCCCACGTGTTGGCGATGGTGAGCCTCTTGAGCGGCGTGTAGCAGCACGTGTACAGAAAGATGTTGAGGCCGCCGAGGAAGCCCGTCAAAGGGTTGACGGCGCACGCCAGCAGCGCCACGCCGGGCACGCCGCACGCCAGCGCGAACGCGACGGCGTGGAGGGGGCTGAAGATGACGATGATAACGGAGAACAAGAGGGGCGTCAGGTGCGTCAGTATACACACACACACACAAAAAGAGTCAGCAGAGAGTCTCCAAACAGGAAGCTCATCAGATAAGAGTTTTAGGCCGGAAACAACAACAAAACCAGAAAAAAAAAAAAAGCCTTTAAAGCGGATGACGACCTCCACATTCTGCTCTTCATCCACTTATCTCCTATCGAAAGCAGTTTCACATTAGCTGTGTGACGCTTCGCAAATTAGAGAGCGCCGATCTTGACCAAATCAAGGCGCTTTCTTCTTCAAAATAAAAGGCAAATTGCCTTTTTTTTTTTTTTTGGCGATGGATACATTAATGTAATTAGTGGTGTTTTATGTGGCCTGAGTGGGCGGGTGGGCAAGGGGGCTGTGGATCAGTGGGTGTTTCAAGGAAGGGATGGTGGGAAAGCATCACATGGCCTGAGGTGGCTTTGATGATGTCAGGTGGGTAACGTCAACAAATTTTGTTAGCAGCCTGGCCTGACATGGTTTATCCTTTTGACAATGAGCTGGTGCCTGTGCTGGTTTGGGTTAAAGCCAAAATTAGCACTTGTTCATTGTTTTTTTGTTTTTTTCTAAACAACCAGCACTTTTAAGTGAAGTGGGTGCTTTTGTCATGTCCAGAACTAATTTTGTCTTGTAGCATCGAAACTCAAGTGGCACCAGCTCAACAACAGTCAAGCAAAAGCAAAGGACTGTACCTGATCTGTCCTCGGACGAGTGGACGGTTCTTGGTTCGGTTCATGTTGGAGTCAAAAGGCACCTCAAAGTACTGCAGGGACACAAAGTGGATATATGCATGAGACACACCAACAGAACACTAAGTGTGCAGTATACATATGTAGTGGGAGTGATACAACTCTCCCCCTCAAACGGCAGTGAGCGACTGTCACTTAAAGTTGACATAGTGCAGCTGTACTCTGCCTCTTCAAGCAACATTTATTTACATTCAAGTGACATGTCTTCAAGTGTTATTTTTAGTGCTGATAACCCACAGGAAGGGAGGACAGGAAAGGTCAAGCTGCAAATTTGAAGACTTGACTGGTAAAGAGATTCCTGTTTTACGGTCAGTGTCGTCAAACTGCTTTACTTGATGAAATGACAAATACTCAAAATGTAGCTTAACTCATTCCCTCCCAGCCATTTTCACAGAAACAATCCAGTTCGCTCCGGGCTGTTTTACTGGATTTTGACTGATTTTTCAAGGCCCGCAGAATATTGTGTTCTATTGAAATAAAAACATGGAACCTATCAAAAGAAAAAGACTCTGCTTTCATCAGGAAAAAATATATATATTTCTATCTGTTTCCGTTTTGCAGCAATTAGCATAAGAATACAGCTAAGTTTAATCAATTTTCACAAATCTATTTAAACTTGTGAGTAATTGAGCTTTTTTTCAACATGGCCCTGGTTGATCTCCTTCGCTCTGCTGCAACCTGCTGGCCGTTTGTGTAATAACTACCATGTCTGCAACCGTTCTTTGCAGTTGAGAGGCTGCATCAAAGCCTTCTGCCTGGTCTAGCATTAAATAAATAAATAAATGTATAAATACGTCTTTGGGACACTTAAAAAAAAAACAAAAAACATATTTATATGTTGTTGGGAGTAAATCAGTTAATCTATCGAGTATCGTTCAATTTATGTCATCTTTGAAGTACCAAACTCAACTATCAAAATGTGTGGAATCTTTGATCCAAAATGGCAGACTTTACATTACATTTTCATTACAGGCCCCGCTTTTTAAGACTTTTTGAGGGTCTTCTCATGTTGAACACACCCATCAAATTTCACACTGCTAAGTCAAACTGGCTTCGGGGGCCACACTTTCAAACAAAGCGGCATCAGGGTGCTCACCGCTCACCCTACACTCGAGTCGAAATGGCCCCAAGGTGGTAGGGTGGGAGGTGATGCTGGTGATGTGAGTGAGTGTTGCGGCGTACAACTCTGTGGAAAAACTACTTATACTTGCATTTTATGGTTCGCTCTGGAGAACGCTTCAAAGTGCACCCACGGGATTGGCAATGTGTGACTAAAATGCAAACACATGGGGTGCTTAAATACAGGAACTAGCTATTGTGCACGCGTTTGCTTTCCTCATAACGGCCCAGGACTAATGAAGAAAACAGATCAAGCGAGCGTGAATATCTGTTAAAAAAAAAGAAAAAAAAAGACTCCACTCTTAAAAGCCGCTCTACATGATAAAGCAGACATTCGATGTACGTCAGGGAGCGAAACTTTTCAACGATGTTCGGAATGCGGGAGAACCACCAGTTATTGCGGAAATAGCGGAGGCCGCTAAAATACATCACACACCCCAAAATGGTGGTGCTTTTAATGTTCTGTTCCGATCGCACAGCTGCATATGCGGCCGTGGGACCTGGAGATCGGGGGCGGAGGTGTTAATTCTATTTCCTGGGTCAGGAAACGCGTTGGGAGAGAAGTGTCGGAATAGAACGGCGTTGAAACAGGCCTCGTGCAGGACGGCCTCCAAAGCATCGACCCACCTACAAACAAAAATTGGCAACAAGAAAAAACGTTTGCAAGCATTAAAAAACTGTTGGCAAACACCTGCGCGAACGAAGTGAATGAGTAAAAAAAAAAAAAAAAGTCGCTTCAAATCAAAATGATGTCTTTCTGGGCATGTTTGAGAGCACCAGTTCAACTGTGCTGGGCTTTAATGGCAATTCACAATCACAGGTAACATAAATTGAACAACTCCATGCAAAACAGGACAGTAATGCTGTTCTCACCAAACAGATTTAGTCCAGTGAGTCACAGGAAAGCAAAATCTTGTGTGCGTCAATGCAAATAAAGAAACTAAATCGAACAAAACGTTTTGAGGACGCCAGAGAAAAGTGTTTATGGTCATCAATACGAAGAGGACGTCCAAGTCCATCCACCATCTTTGCTGTCGCCTCCACTGTTTGTCCACTTGTGGTGTTTTATTTAGTCTTTAAAAAGCCAACCAAGCCCATCTGGTTCACATCAGCCAGCCCAGCCCATTTTCATTATTTCCGCCCGACACCCCGTGTGCGTTGCAGTGTTAGTGTGACAACGCTAGAACATTTGCTCCATTTGCATGTTGGCAATTTCAATGACTAACTTCGATATGTATTACTTAAAAATGATTCAGGGACACTTTATTACCCAACAACTGCTAGAAAATTTAAAAAAAGGCACCAGTGCTGTGGTCTATGCACACTTTACAGTAAATGAATGCATACACTTTAATTACAACCAATGAATTAGTCTTAAAACAAGCCATCAAAACAATGACGTAAGCAAAACAGCTGGAGTGGAGTCTGTTCTTTAAAAAAAAAAAAAAACGCACACCCGAAACACATACTACACAAGCGTAATGACAATTACGTCGCAGACGAGGACAGAAAACAGGCGACGCGGGAAGTTAAAAAGAAGATCAGAAGATCCTTTGAGCTATTAAGGCTGAACGTGATCCAAGACCGTGCAAGCAGAGGTCCGTTGATAACAGACTGCACGACAGCCCCTTCCGACACGGTCATGGCACAAAAGCTTTGAAGATAAAATAAGGATGTTCCCGAAAATTCCACAATCTGGGATCGGAAAACTCAAGTCAACGATGGCAAAGAAATCACAAAAACTCGTCAAGACTGGATGATTATTAACCTTTATTACCTTAAAACTTAATTTGTTCATAACAATGTCATTGCGTCCATTATATACTAGCGTGTGTGTGTGCGTGCAAGAAAACATACACACAGCCAAGCAGCTGGAAGGCTTTGCCTCCCAGAAACATCCGCCAGTCCAAACACGGCGTGCCTCTCGACTCGTTTGAAGCAAGCGCAGGTGTTGGGGCCGACAGTAAACACGCCAACGGGACAGCGTCGACGCTTGTCAGGACATCACCTGTTTGCTGAGCCAAATCTACTGGAGGAAAGCGGCGCCGCTTCTCAAAGAGCCTCGTTCAAGGCTTCGACTGAGAGTCGGCCCTCTGATGGGCCGCTCCGCAAACAAGCACCAGAGAGATTTACTCAGATTAAGCTCTCGTCACAAGTCGCTTCAATGGTTCTGGCTGGCGAGAACACGATGAAGCTAAACAGACACTCGACGCAAACGGCGGGGAACAAGGTTGCGTGGAGGTGATTTTGAAAGAGCACTGCTGTTTGAATGAAAATGTTTGGGTGATCAAACAGATCTGCGTATATATTGTTATGTTCTGGATTTGGATCCCAGAAACGCAGACACAAACAAGATTTCAACTCTCTGTTCGCATAACATCGAGAGGTGTGGAACAAACTTGACGAGACGAGAAACAACGAGAATGTATCAAGAATCACGAGACGCTAAGCTAACTTGGGCTGTGGAGTTGCACAGGGGAACAGAGGAAAATAATCCGACAAAAACACACACTTCTAAGTCAGGCTCATATAGACAGCGAATCGATCTGATTGGCTGTGGCTAGACATGTGGGTAACAGGACTGACACGGAATTATCTGATTGGCTGCTGACCAGATAAAGAGATTAAAGATTCCTGACATCACATAGCGTCTTACCGGTTGAAACTAGATGCTAGTTAGTTACATCAGTTCAAAACAGACACTTGACCACACGGTCATGACCCAAACATAACCCTTGCAAGACCCAGTCATATACTGCAGGAGAGATTTAAGATATGGCCGAATAATAAAATCTCAATTTTTTTCAGTCATTCAGGACGATTAAGATTTTAATTGATTTTAATGTAATAAACCCAACAAACATTCATTCAAAAGTTTCAATTCAAAAATAATTCCTATGCAAAATGTTCAGACAATAACGGAGGAGACTGCACCTCATCCTGCTTTCACTACGACATGAATTTTTGCGATTGTTCCGCCTCTTGCCAAGCGTGTGACGCCCGTGTCACTCGTAGCCGTCCCACCAGAGTGGAAGTGTCGCCTCGACAAGAATCATTTTTGACAAACGCTTGACAGCTCATTTGGAGTTGCCGCTGGGAAACTAAATGCTCGCTGTCCCCACCCGGTGGACACGCTGACGGGACCTAGACTTTGCACCATCTCCTTGTGTCTGGTCCGTTAAATCACTGGACGGTCTAGCGCAGTATAAAAGTAATTCCACAGGTGGAAAAACTGCCTGTCACGATTTTGAGTGGCAACACCCTCGACTCTAGTCCGCCCTACCAGTTTAAAGCAGATTTTTTTTGATAAAAGCCATCAGCATTCCTTTACTCTGTCTTGTTCATATTTAAAAGGAGCCGTCCGTGAGGCATTTCATGTTTGCAATCCTCTCTGACATCCGACCAGAGAGATGCAGCTGCATATGGAACATCCAAACACTCAGCTGCACCCGAGACAGTTGATAAGAGCCTTTCATACCGCACATCACATACACCTGCGTAGTTAGCAGCGAGGTTTATTTTTGCATTAAACACACGCATTCTTCAACCGTGTGATCCGAAGTGTTGGTGATGCCATACGGGTCCAAAATCGGAAACGCCCGTGTTTGCCAGGCTGAGACCGGAGAACTCAAGAGAGGCGAAGGAATTTGGTCTTTTGGCATGACCCACCTGTTTGGACTGGAGTGAGAAAAAAAAGCGAGCGCATCAGCAGTAACAAATGTCGAGTGTGCCGCAAAACCATGCCAGACCACGTTCCACAAATCCAGCCCAGTAATAGTCCAAATCACGAGACTGCCAAAGAACTGAGCTGAGTAATTCTGTCAAGGGTGCTGTTTGTATTTTGACGGAATATCACAAGTTATGATTTAAGATTTGTCACGATCATAACCTAATAAAGTTTCCAGCCGTTTACTCTTGCATTTTAGAGGGCTAGATACCGGGTGGCCACGAATTCTTAAAAATGTCACAACTGTCCTTAAAAAAAAATGACAATCCTTAAATTCTGCCGCTCAAATGTCAGTAAATAAACCACAGACAAACTCCATAGTAAAATATTTGACAAATTTGTAAGTATCATTAGTAGGGATGCTCTGATCGATCGACCACCGATCATAAATTGGCCGATATTCGTGAAAAAGTACGTGATCGGAATATTTGATCAAAGCCTTTTACTTCGCAGCCTGCCTGAGAGAACAATTTGAGGGCACAGTGTGGCGGCAACTTCCTCACCCTCCCCTCGCCCCTCCCCCTCGCTTGTGTCTAATCTAAGTGTGTACACAGATATATAAGAGCGTCCTCGTCATTCGCCCATCGGGCCATGAGGTGTTCAGACAGAAATGTATTAACGGCTGACGAATTTGTGCAAAAATTCAAACTGTTGTTGAAAATGTTTTTGTCTAAAATTAAGGTGATTATATGGTGGTTGTTTTTTTTTTTTTTTAATTTAATATAGCCAATGGCACTCACCATAAATACATTGAGGAAAAAACAATATCGATGATGAATGTGATCGGTATCGGCCGATCTTACTCATTGATGATCGGTATCGGTATCGGCAGCATAAAACCCTGATCGGAGCATCCCTAATCATTAGCATAAGAGATCGCCATGAGTGGAACTACCAGCAACCAGGTCGAAAATGTGATCTTGCACTCGCACTTTCACCAACGTCAACTTGATGCTAGCAACAATACCCCCAATTGTCATGTCCATAGTCTGGGCAGACAGATTTTTTTTTTTTCTCCAACAGAAAAACAGAAATGGATAAGTTGAAATTCAAGTTTGCATGTCATACACAATACAAGGACTATTCATAGTGCAATAGAACTGACAAAAGTAATGAGAAGACACGCTCGGTACGCGTAACAAACTGCGACATAATTTATTCCCCGTGGTCGTCAACATAACACAAAAATAGAAGTTCTATTATTTTAAGCCTCACTCCAAAAAAACTTTCCTTTATGTGATTGACTGCATATAAAACAAAGCCTCCCTTGATCAAACGGTGAAAAAAAACCCAAGTCTAATGTTCTAATTTTAGCCACTTTTTTTTTCCCTACAAAATCTTCATCCTCCCAACTGTATTTTCACCAGTTAAGCAAGCGATCATCAGCAGGGCTGTCTGACTAACGTGATGAGATTCAAGCCCGTCGCCTTGTCCCGTACTTCTTGCTCTTAATCGAGAGCCGCGCCAGCTGAACCGCTGCCAAACGCCTTTATGCCAATCGGAGCGTTGCAGTCGCTAACGGCGGCGGTCGGGAGGTCGGAGAAGCTGCCTGGGCCCGTAGCAACCGTGTCATATTTCCAGGGATTTTATTGGCTTGATCCGAAGGGTGCGTTAAGGAAAAAAAAAAAAAATTATTGTCCTAATGCGAAATGGGTCGAGGACAAAATATCTGTATCTTGGTGTATCAGTCAACCCGCTGCTTTTAACTAAAGCCACACAGCAGCAGGCGGCTGAAGAGCCGCTATTATTACAGTTGAAGGGGCTTCCTCTGCCCACTCCATCACTAATTACAGAGCAACATTCAAGCGATAATGGGCGCACGCGAGCAGTATCATGCGTGCGAGAGACCACAACTTACAGTACGATCTCAGCACAAAAACGCGCAGTGTAACAACTACATCCTCAGAATCCGGTTAAGTTACACAAAGAAAGCGTTCCACACCCACTGGTGATTAAAGCTGAGTGGGAGTACAATGAATGGAAGGCAGCCTCTACTAGAATACCCAAACAGTATGTGTTAAAAAAAAAAATCACTGACGTGTGTGGCGATGGAGGCATGTAGGCAGGCAAATGACCCATGAGTTGTATCCAAATGGGTTTTATTAAAAAAAATAAATAAAAAATAAAAAAATAAATAAAAAACCTCAAAATGTGCCAGGTTATTTTTGCACAGGAGATGGGGTGAAAATTAAAAGCATAATGCAAAAAGAGAACAAGGGCTAATTGTATAAATAGAGCGTGGCGAACACACAGACGAGGTGACTTGGGTGCGACGCACTTTTGATTTCCAGCAGTGAGACGCTCGAAATGAGCGTGCGCCGTTGTCTCGCGGGCATCACTTGCACTAGCAGGTCTACTTTGGTCAATTATTCACACGTTTTAGCGCCGCCACTTCCCTTAGGCCGGACTGCCTTCAAATGGAGCGGGGACAAAGTTGAATTTCAACTGTACGCAAATGCATACATCAAAATCAAGATGACCTAAATATCAGCCTTGCATAAAAAATCATCCTTTATCTACGGTAAAAATCAAACATACATGTGCATAACTTTCAAACCATAAAGGAGCTTTAGCTCAGTGCTTTTGTTTTTGCATAATTGGCACATTGCCTAGCCTAATGACAAGAAAAGCATTTTTCTGTGACTAAAAACGTAAAACATCAAAACAACCTAGGACTACACAATGCCAGCTCAAAAGGCTGACACAAGCAGTAAAACATGACGGCAATCCGTCAAACGTCACCTCCTTTCTTTCATTACCCGCTGAAAAGACAGCAAAGGCAACAAACGCATCACGACGCGTCCCGCTTTGTTTATGGACATTTACTCAGCTGTTGCCAAAAACAGCGGCAAAGGTTCGCCGATGTCAAGCGTCGTTCAGCTGGGCGGTTCCCCCTTTCTGACTCAAGTCTGGCTTGTGTCGGCATTTCAGACCTGAGGCCCGCAATCATAGTGTTTTGTCCTCAACTAAAAGGCCAAATGCCGAGGCGGCACGCGGGGCCTCCAGCTGTCTGTAAAGCGTTTCAGTGCAAGGCGAGTTACACGCTGGTGACGCGTTTGCCCTGACAAGCCCGCGCCAGGAAATAATGACACGTTGAGGTCATCTTCAGCGACATAACATTTGTTTTTGAGGAAGAGACGCGATTCTTGACGGGAACTGCCAAAATTGAAAATAAATACATGACAAAGTGACAATTAAAAATGGATACAATAAATATAAAAAATGAAAATTGTTATTTAATTAGATTTATTTTTATATTTTTAAATCTTGTTTATTTTTGTATTTATTTTTACTTCATATATATATATATATAACATTTATATTATATATTTATATTAAATTATTATTTTATATCTATATTATATTTTTATATCCGTTATTTTCACTTTTAGTCATTTATTTATTTTTAATTTTTTTGTCCTCCATAGACAGGCACATCACAAAACCTATTTACAACCTAATTTCTAATATTTGTTATTTCGTTCCATGAAATTGCATTTATTTATTCCCCACATGATATTTTTCGTATCACTTTGCTAGGCTGCACTGGTTCCAGTGTGTGGATGTTAATTTTTATTTATTTATTTTCAAACATTTAAATCGTATAATTCATTAACATCTTGCCCATGTGGTCCAATTAGCAGCAGTGGACTCGCTCGTATGCTAATTCAGCTAACCTGTTTCCTTGCTGTGGGCACTTACCAGTCAGATGCATTTTTTTTTTGTCTTTATCAGAGCAAAGCATCTGTCTGCCATCTGAGGCTGCGGGAGATTTGTACAGTTCAAATGGACACAAGACAAGAAGGCTTTAAATAAATTAAGCCTAAAAACAAGGTGGCCTCGTTAAAGATTCATCCGTGATGGGAGGGAGTCCGTCGAGGAGTCCTCTTTTTGCGCGGCAATTAAAACAAAAATAAAAGGACTCTCCATGCGTCCTCAATGAAGCTGCGAGCATCAAAGGCGCTCGAGTCAAAGATCAACGCGCTCTTTTGTTTTAGCTAAGCTCGATCAAAACGACATCTTAAGCGCGGCATCTGTGCTAGGAAGCCAACGCCTTGGAATTGAGACAGCCGTTACATGTTCTTGACCTTTTCAAGCTTAAACCCACCCCCCACCCCCTCCTCTTAGCTTTAAGCCATAAGACAAGATGGCCGCCGCTTCAAGCAACAACACACTACAATGTGGTAATTACATTCTGGAGGCCATTGTGAGAAATTTTTTAAACCGGCGACTGATTGCCCGTTGCTTTGTTGGTCCCGAAAGTAGACGCAACAGGTTCCGGTTGCCACGGCGACACTCTTTTACGGTAACAAATGCCATTGGCGATAATGGCGGCCACTTTCGAGATGAAATGGTGTCATTACATGACGACGACCAAGTTGGGGACGATAATACGAGCTGTCATTGTCGTGCATTGTTAAAGATGCTGCAGCATTGGGTACACTCAATCGTCGAGATCCTTAAAAAAAAAAAAAAAAATCTGCCTTTACGAACACTTGCAATGACACCGCTTCATACAAAGTAGTTAATGTGTATAATATTTTGACCAGCATTAGATGAGAATAAGAAATTTTTGCTGTGAAGGAATATCAAGACCTTCATTTTGGAAAATGAAATCCAAAAACTGCTCTAAATAAACGACTCCCAATCAAGATGAGGGCCCGCCCTACCCAAAATGCAAACAAGCAGGAGGGTAAATAATGCATGCCTGAACAGGACACAGTTTAAAGTGGCCATGCAGAGGTGGTGGGGGGTATTGCGGTGGGCTCACTCGTGCGTGCCAGCTTCTCGGCGGGAGACGACGCTCAGACACAAAAGAAAACATGAAAACAGAAATGACACAAGACGAGCCCGCTCCAACGCGCAGCAAAGCAAACACGGCGAGGCCGACGCGGTTTGGAATTACGCGGCGGGGGTGCCCTTACACGTCTACGACCGGGGGGGCTATTAGACACCAGCTTGAAACTCTGGTCTAACTCAATTATCCAATTATCTGGCGCGGTGGCCAGACTGCAAGGTGACGACGGCCGGAACACCTGCAGCGGCCAAATGCGCTCATGTGGGGGCTCCACACCAGACCTGCAAGATTCTTTCCACGCAGGAACAGAGAAGCTCTGTGGCCTCGCAAAAGCATTACAGACGGATTCTTGATAGCTACGTTTGCCCATGGTGTGAGGGAAAAAATAAACATGAATATTTTTTTTAAATGCCTTCCAAAGACAAAACATCTTGACAAAATGTAAAAAGTTGAGCACCAGCACCGAATGTGCAAGCTTATCATCATCAGTCTCTTTAACCGGCTCACTAAGTATGCGGTGTGGTAGGGGAAGCTACAACGTCGTTACGGCAGATTGATTGACGGGATCGAGAACCAAACGTTAAGATGACCCACCTGGAAGACACGGCGACCAAAGATCCTTGAATACACCTTTAACTCATTTACTCCCAAAAAAGTATAAATGCGTTCTATTTTAAATATTACCATGCTCCCAAAGATGTGTTTATATGTTTTGGCTTTGATGCAGCCTCTGAGAATGCTTGAAGTAATGGTAGTTATTACAAAATCGGCCAGCAGTTGGCAGCAGAGTATAAGAGATCAAAAAGCTCTTTTCCCCACTATTTTAAACAGATTTGTGAATAATGATGAAACAGCCGTATTCTAATGCTAATTGATGCAAAATGGAAAAAGATAGATATATGATTTTTTTTTTTCCCGATGAAAGAAGAGGCTCTAATCTTTCTTTTGGTAGATTCCATGTTTTCTATAGCAATAGGACACAATATTCTTGGCCTTGCAAAATCAGTCAAAATCCAGTAAAACAAAAGAAAAGTGTCCTGGGAGTGAATGAGTTAAAAAAAAAAAAAAAAGTCTAGACAGAAAAACGTGCAACTGGATGTTAAAATGTCAGTAATTACAAACTGTTACTCTTAAAAAGAGTTCTATTTGAATTAATCTTGTGTGTCATGTTCAAGGAAATGTATTTTCGAAAAATACATTCTCATCACAGTTGCTAGATGCGAGTGCCCATATTGACCGAAGAAACATTTTCATTTGTGGAACTGTGTCAACTGTATGTACGTACATAGCACCAAAACAATACACAAGCTCACCTGGTTAATTGAATTGGCGGCACATGATGCCAGTCCTGTCCCCAGGCATGTTGCCAAAAAGATGGCAGGATCAAAAGGAACCGGCGCCATGGCATAACCAGCAGCCGCCGTCGTGACGACAAGCGCTGAAATGGACAGCGAGTTGACGTTGCATGTGGTGGTGAACATTCATTTCTGCACGTTCTTACATGTGAGTTTGAATTTGGCGAGTCGGGCATAGATGTCGGGCAGGTCAGCCGTTTCCACTTTCAGCTGCTTCCACTGTCGGTCCAGACGCGCCTCTCGGACCTCGTCCGTCTCCACCATCATGTGGGGCGTTTCGTCTGGCATGGTCACAGTTCTGGATGTTTCCCGAGCCACCTCCGTGGTGGAGGATAATTTCTCCGCTGTGGGTTTGATGGTCGGAATTCTCTGGACCTGCCTCTCATCGCCGTCATTCTCGTCCATGTCGGCAATCGCTGCCGCCTGCTTGGGGACGGCACGCTGCTGAAGCTCACCCAGGTTCTTTGACACATACTGACAGGAACAAGGAAGAAAAATCCATCAATATTTATATTTAATCTTTCTTTAATCAACAACATATAGACAAAAGTTGAATTGAGTAAACAAACGTGAAATTATATGAAATGAAATATAAAATACATCCACAAATAATCAAAAAATAAAGCAAAAAGATAATTTTTGACAGGGTTCGTAAAAGGTTTCAAACGATCTTTGCAAACAATGAAAATTTATCTGAATAGGTTTGAAAATTCTTCGCGACAAGTAAAAAATATTTGTGAAAATCTCACAAATCCTCATGAAAACCCTAAATTTGCTACGTTCGCAAGCATTCAGCACTCAGTGAGATATCACCTTTATCGGCCTTCAGATTCATAAAAAGGCTAATGCTGATATTTGTCAAAAAGCCAAATATCATCACTAATAATCAGCCCGGCCGATAATCGTCTATCCCTAAAATTAAATAACAAAAAGATAAAAATAAACATCTAATTACTGTAAGAAAAACATATAGAATGAAAAAATAATAAAAGGTGATAAAACAAGTAAAGCAATAATGAGCTGTGTTTAAAAAAAAATAATAATAATACATACACGCATGCATACAAAACTAATAATCAAGCCTCGTGTAAGAGTTACCTGGCGTTTAAGGAAGTTGAGGTGCTGATAGGTCATCCAGTGTGACGGATGTCTTCTGTGCAGCAGAACGAGGCTGCGAGCTGTCTGCTTGCATTGCGGAGCGCATCCCACCAGTTTCTGCTTTACGCTTACACCAAACAAACCTACAGGACAAAAAAAAACCAACACAAAACAAAACAAAAACTGTGTAATAGCTCTTGTGCTATGGGTTTATTTGTAGGGACAATCTTTTTAAACTATTATGTTGCGGCGTACGTAAAAACATTTTTCATATTATCAATTCTGTGAGGAAAAAAAATGTTTCTATTTCTGTGTAAGTTGATGCAAGTTCGTGGGAAATGGAGAATTAAATTCATAGAAGGGGAGGGGACACTTATTTTAAATAATGGCATTAACATTAGATTTTGTATTGTTTTTATTTTATAACCGAATATAAAACGGTAACTAGTTGTTAAAGGGATCTTATTCTGCTTCTGGGTACTGACCACAACCACCCAGCTCAAGAAGTACTGACAGTACCGTTTGCTTTCACATCGACACATCTCCTTGCATGCATGTGATATGGTTCTCTGTGTTGTGCTAAAGCCAAATATACCACAGAGTAGAAATTGAATATGGCTAGTCAAATTGTAGCTGGAAAAAAGCAGAAAAGCCTACGTTAGCTTACTTAGCGCTACTTATCAACGACAAACAGCAGTAGGACCCTGTCACTGATACAGACCAGTTTTTATTTAATAATATCAGTCCCTGCAGAATAGGACGACCTCATCATGAAGGTCAAGTCAGAGCCTAGCAAAACATTCTTCATTGGGTAACTGTACACGCCTAGCTTAGCTACCTAGCCGGCGTCCTCGCGCTCGTTGTTTTTAAGCGTCCGCGAGAAAACAAGAACAAGGAGCAACATGCAGCCGTGCAGTCCGCGTTCGAGAGCCGTTACCTGTTAGCCGACTACATTGCGTCTTATACATGTTCTTTGGTCAATAAAGGCAGGTTTTCTTCTTGGTCTCCTTCACATGCAGTGGGACGCCATTTTGACCTCGGGATGTGGCAGTGACGACTATTTCCGGGGCACAGGACGTCACGTGACCAACATCGTAAAAATAATTTAAAACATACAAAAACGTGAAATACAACGTATTTTTTTTTAAAGAAAATATATAAATTATTTACAAATAAAATTGTTGTAAATACCCTACTTGATACAGCATGCCCCCAGCCCCATTTTTGTTAACACTTTCACTGATGGCCATAAACATCCACACAAACGAACCACGGCATGAATGACGAGTGGGCATATGGTTTGTCAAAACAAAGCAGGTTTAGTTTTCATTTTGGTTTATTTCTGGAAAAAAAAGGGAATACATTTTATAAATATTCATTTTAAGATTTAAAAAAAAAATGCAGTATCCACTACACACTTTTACCTAACCAACACATCAGACTGCCCTTGTGATGACAAACATACAAGAATGTACAAAAATCATCTTCAGCAAAGACAATACCTGATTACATAATACGTGTATACGTCATCTAATTAACACTCTGCCTCATGATCACAAACACACAATAATATGGACTCTATTCCCCCAAGACACCAATATCTGATCACCTGTACACAAACTTTACTGCATAAGACACAATGTCCAACATGGGTCTTGAACCCACGACGCTGAGTTAAGGGATCCTGGTTGACTTGAAACTGAAATTTGAAACTCATGCTCCACATTCATATACTTCCACTTTCACACTCAACTCAATCTTAACAGCATGTCCACTGGTCAAATCACTGAGTACCTGTAATGAGACCGCCCTCCCCACCACTCCAATAAAACGGCTTCATGGAATAACAGACTCCCCCCCCTGCTTGTGTCTGTCATTGCCCCATTTCACCCGCCCTGATTTACAAGCGGTCCCACGGGCTTGCAGTGCCATCTCTAATCCCAGAGGAACGAGCGTCGGTATGGCGGCGGAGTAGGAATTAGACAGTGCCACATAACTCTCGAACAGAAACAGATGTGCCGGCGTTGTCCTGTTTGTAATTGATTTTCAAGGGCGACACTCTTGTTGCCTAAAGAGCCTTCGGCTGGCGCCCTGTTGCTAGTCGAGCGTGGACCGTGCGAGGGGCTAGGAACACATGTCGTGGCCCGGCCCCAAATGAAGAAGAAACTTTTTAAAAGTCTTCTTCGGGACATATGTCCACCATATGCAGCTGGCGCTGTCTACTTCCTGGTCGCATCCGATTCTGCCTGCAGCATTTTTCAGGGTAATTTATAATAATGGCTTAAAAATTGAGGGCTGCTTTTAAATCTTAATGTAGTCTTGGAATCTTACTTTGAATTCCTGACTGACTTGAAACCCTTAAACCAGGCTTGAAACCATAGTCTGAAACTGTTACATTACGTTACATTAACCTCTAAGCTGCCTAGAAAACCCTAACCTTAAATCCTAACATTGACTTGAAACCGTATTTGAGTTGAGTTTGAAAAGGTTGAATAGAGTAATCCTAAATTTGAACCACGACCCAACATTGATTCAACATACTAACCTAAAGACAACAAATTCATAAAATATTCTAGACTGATGAAAAGCCCCAGATGGGACTCAAACCCACAATCGCTGTCATCCATTAGGCTACTGGGGCACAAAAACCAGCAAATCTGGATCCTGTCAACACAGTCCACATGGATATTTTGAAGCCAATGAACCCTCAGCTGCCAGGATGACGCCAAGCCCCTCTCGATGGACAGCAGGTATTCTCGGGCCCCTGACGTTTACCAATGTTTATGCGCTATCTCAGAGGCTAAACTTGTAATTGGTCACGGCTCATCCATCACATCGGGAAAGCCCCTTTCACCCGAGGCCTCATCCAAGCCCCAATGAGTGGGCCTTGTGGACTCCCAAAAGGCCTTAAAGTCTGCTTTGACACAGGAGGTAAGTTTGTCTATGGTCTTTGGTTTGTGGGTCCACACGCAGAGCTTGGCTTTGCTGCGTCATAAACAAAAATGTGTACGCTCAAAAAGGACCACTTCCCAGCAGCAACTGGGAATAATAGGTCGTGTCACCCCTGTCGTAAATCTCCCAAGTGCGGCGGCGGTAGCTTTCCGCCTAGGTGAGAGCAAATAGGCCTCGCTCAGTCGCGCTTGCCTCCCTCTCGTAAATCCTACGTTGTCTTTGCGCAGTCTCATTACTCCCGGAAGAGGGGTGCACTACTTTGAAACCCTAACAGGCTTAAAATCCTGATTCAAAACATGAGTCTGTCTTGAAACCCTTATTTGAAACCCTTTTGTGCCACGGAAACCCCAGTTTCAAATTTTCTTTGTTGAAACCGTGATTGAAGCATTTATGTTAACGTGAATGGTGGACCACAATCACAAGGAGTCAACCTGCAAATTGGGCTGTGACTTCCACCTGACCTGTTCAAGTCATGTCCGCCCGGGAGACCTTCTTTTTGTAACCCAATCAATCAATTATTTGGTCATCTGAAATATTTATCCAGACACTCGAGATTCAATGGAAAATCTGCAAAGGATCAAGTTCAGCAAGTTGTGTCCGTCAAAAGGGCCAAAGAAATCCCAGTCCGGCCCCGGTGAATCAATGATTGCAAAAGCAGACATTAAGAGACAATTCCTGGTGAAGACTTCTCTCCGCTCCGTCAGACGTTTATGGCTTCACGGGAGGAATAATGTCCCATTGACCTAATCATAACCCATAACCTAATCCGGCTGTGTACTTCTCACCCTGCTATAAATCCACTTTACGTTGCCGGGAATCGGCGTCTCCCTCTAAATTGAACCCAATTGACTTTTAAACTTTAGGAATGACAAGAAAACCGCATCATAAAAAAAAAAAAATCTTGAAATATTCCTACTCGCTCACGTTATAACTGAAGAGGCATGTTTCTTTTTGCACAGTTCCGTTTCTTCTCCTGGAGCATCCTTTCATCGTGATCGCTCTGCCGTACAAACCGTCTGGAAGCTCAACTATATTTGGATTTTTATGTCCTTTTCCATGTTCAAACGCTGGAATATGTCCCCCCCCCCGCCAATCCGCGCACAGTGCTCCGCCCACATGCATGGACAAAAAAACTCAAATTTCTCATAGTTTAGCTTCGCCCGTCTGTTGAGTACATTCCCAACCTTTTGTCAGCCAAGGCACATATTTTACATCAGAATGACATGCATATGTGGCAATTTCAAATATTTTTGTGCTGGAACTGACCGGTCCCATATATTTGTCAGTTCTACAGCGTCTACTTTTCACCACAGACTGCTTTCTGCTCCTTCCATCCGCCACTGCTTTTAGCGTCATCTGTTTTGTCAAACAATTGTGATGTTTTGTCACCTTTTGATGATGTATGAGAGTAGAAACCATTTTGGACCATCCAGAATGAAAAGACTCCACATCATTTTGGCTCAACTAGGAATACATATAGTGTCCCGGTAGGTACTACTAGCATAGTGTTGCGATCATTAAAGATAAAAAGGACAGGCTGAAAGTTCCACGAGCACTTTTCAAATTGCTGCTGTGACCCAGATTCTAACCCGGGTTGCTGAAAATGGCTTTAGGGACTGAATTGTGATCGTTTTGTTCAAGAAATTTTGGATTCTAAAGGCTCTTTGTAATCCAGGGATAGATACAAAGCCTTGTATCTTTAAAGATGTCACGATACATAATTGTTTATCACTTTTTGTCTTTCAAAAGACCTCAGGGTTCTTTACTGAAGCCTTTAAGTTTTCATTGGCCGGAATTCTGTCGTTTACGAAGCAGCGCCAATCCCGACGCGACATCGAGCACATGGTTTTCTGTGTTGTGGCTTTGTGTGTAGTGTGTTTGTGTGTGTAGGGTGACCAGTTGGAAACTTGAGCCAGTTGGATTCATGAAGGGCTTCTTTCATGTCCCCCCCCTTCCCATACAATGCCTGACTTGAATTGTGCTTCTTTATGCCAAATGTTTTCTTCGGTAGTTTGGAATGTTTGATGCTCTTTCTGGCGGGGTGTTTTTGTTGTGTCAAACATCGCCATCGTTATTCCGAGTTCATCCAAACCAAAGGTCCCGTATATGCTATAACTGCCTCATAACCCTGCCTTATTCTTTCCCTTTTGGTCACAACTTTTTAGGACATTGGTTCCACATGGAAAAGTCATCATCTGGCACTTGCGGCACAAGTCACAGAGACGGAAGATGAAGGTGGTGGGAAAAGATGGACATTCCGAACGCTCTGGAATGCTGGGATACTTTACAGGGCTGTTGTGATGGTCGCCACACGTGTGGTGCGTTTTAACCGCCGGCGCTCCCGTCAAAACAAGGAACTGGCTCCGTCTGTGTCGAGGTCGGCGTCTGGAGACTTCTCGAAGGAGATACAGTGCGTGTTTTGTGTGAAAGTGCGTGTGGTGAGGATTACGGATACGTTTCCAAAATTCTGTATGTCAACAAACAACAGGAAGGAGAGGTCGTGCATCGTGTTAACATGCATCAATGAGGACCTTGTGCAAGTCATGCAAATGGAAGAAATACGAGGATGTGTGTTCCTGTTTTACGGCATTCGGGGTCAGAACGGGCGATACGGCTTCAACTTCAGCCTCGAACCAATATAACGGATTTTCCGTGTCTTTTCAGCCATGGGTTCTTGAGACTTTTCTGTGAGCCTACTCATGATAGACGTTGCCATTAAATTCCGGGTTGCTGAGTGAAACTGTCTTTAAGGGGCTGAATTTTCAAATATTTTCCGATTTATTACATCACTGGAGTCTCTATCACAATTTTTATGTCCATTGTTAACATTATCACTGCGTTACTCATACAAAATAAACTTGCCACCAATCAAATGCGTTTGAATGGGGTTCCGCGAGTGTGTATATTTTCTCCCGCAAACCAAAACACGGAATAATGTTGGAATTGCCATGAAAACAACAAGCAATAAGTGGCTTTGGAGAAGAAGAATGAAGCCCAAAGTGTGCCGTAATGGATGCAGGAAATGGATAGTTAGGAGTTGAAATTAGGGCACAGCTCACCTATATTTGTAGAGATTAGCCTTCTGAACGTCTGACACTCTCTTTCATCCTTTCGAGACGTTGAGGAAATGAGGTAACGAGGACTCAGTCGACCGCATATGTGCAGAAGGAGACATTATAAACATCATTTTCACGTTATATGTTGCAAAAGCAGTGATTTCTCAACATGTAAATGTCAACAAAGAAAACCTCACAAGTGTTATGATGAAACAGATCAAAACTTGTTTTGAATAATTTCATTACTATTTGCTTCTTCTTTAGCGAAGGACAAAAATGAATGTGATAAAATCACAACTGATTTATTTTTATTCAAAAACGTGAAATTTAATTTCAAGGCCGTATTTCCCAGCTCGTCTAACAACTCTCCTTCAACGCTGAATCATCACTTTTATTATTGTCATTAACAAAATGAGAGCCGATCAATATTTTTATGGACACTTAACCACAGAGAACATTTGGCAGATTAAAATGGGAGATATTTTCTTTGGCGGGCACCAAAATCGTACTTGGAAGCAAATGAAAATTTGCAACCGTGGTGATATCACAATATGACGAACTTTCAGGTATCACTAAAACACGGACGTTAGCAGCCATGCTAATAGCTGCGAGGTAACAAAGGAACACGGGAAATGGACAGAATGGCTTCCATGCACTCCGCATTCGTTGTGGATATTGATCACGCTGACCAGCATCTTGCGCTCTTCTCACTTGCCTCATGAATAACTCGGCCGTTTTTTCCTCATGTTTAATTCATCTGTGGAGAAGCCGTCCGACATGTGCGCTAACTGCTCACTGCTCGTCCCTTTTATTGGACTTTTATCGCCGCTCAGGGATTAAAAGCGCAGCAGTGTATGTTCCCGGCGCGATCATTAAAAGGAAACAAGTGCGTCAGCAGCCGACGGCCCGCAATTTCTCCATCACGATCATCTTCAATTAGACTTAATTGGATTATGTCAACACGCTAGCGTATCATTTTTAGTGGGTATGTTTATGCAACAGAAGCCCAGTAAAAACAGCTATATTTTTCCTAAGCGGCCATATTTTTCCCAAGTGGTTTTGATAAGCTTTATGTACACATGACAAAAAACACACACACACGCAAACTGCTTCTACTTGTTTTTGCCGTTTATATGCCGTCATTTGCAACCACAACGGCATCTTGTTTTGGGGCTGCTTTGATACATAAGGACCCGGACTTAATGATATTCTCGATCAAAAAAATGAATACAGGACTCTGAAGTTTAACAGAAGATGAAGGCACATGCATATCGGCGACAATATGTCTGTTTGTTCCGAGTTTTGCGGAAAACGCCCGACACGTTTCTGATGTGTCAGTTTTGCACAATCTCCATGTGAAAGGGGTACATTGGAAACATTTTTTCCTTATCTGTGCCTTAAAGCATCCCAACCGCCACCGATTCTTTTCTGGGATGTTTTCCACTCCTCCACGTTTCTCAATCAATCTCAAGCCCTTAATTGGCCACATGCTCTGGTGGGAAAAGCACAGAAAGGAGAGAAAAGGGAGGAAAATATGCAGACGGCCTCAGTAAACAGACGGCGGCGGGAGTGATAAAGTGTGTCCTCTTGGAGGGTGTCGGGGAAAGAGAAGTACTAATGAATCCAAACATGAGGCGAGCACTGGGGGGGGGGGGCTTCGCTCACACAACACAACTGTTAGTACCCTGTGGAATTGCATGTCAATAATACAAGAAAGAATTGAGGTATATAAAAATGGTTGATGCTTAAAGCGTTTTATAAATAAAAGGTGAGTTGAGATTTTGTTCGTCAATGGATGGATTTCTGGCTCGCCTTGTTGTCATGATTCATACGTTGGCCATTTTTCGAGTTTGTTTTTGTTGCCACGCCAGCACTACAGTTGAACGAGAAAGGGTGCACGAGAATTGGGTAATGAGTCAAATGCTACTTCAACTTTTGAATCGTGGGGTACACCTTGGACTAGTCACCAATCATTTACAAGGCGCATACTTGCAGCTACCGACAAAAACAATTCATACTCACATTCATACAGGATAAATTAAGTCTCCAGTGAACACAGCGTGTATGTTTTTGGAATCTGTGAGGAAGCCAGAGCAACCAAAGAAGGCCCATGCCAGTGTGGGATAAGATATGCAAACTATCCAGAAACACCAGCGAGTCATTTGAACCCAGAACCACGGGTTCAAGACATGCTAACCACGGGTTCTCTACACATAAACAAACCAGTACGGTAAGCAACACTCACGCGGGATGTATTGTAGGAGACAAACATTGCCGCTTATAAACACTTCACGCAGGAGCAGCTGCAAGACGCGAGGCAGCTGCGCCGCTGTTTGACGACCTCATTACAAGCGCTTCTACTTCGTCTTCTTCTTCGGAACTGGCGCCGCCGTCAAGTCTGATGAGAATCCGGCACTTACCTTTATTAATGGCAAGCCCGCACCCTCCCGTCCCGCAACCCCGCGCTAATAAAAGTTAACACGGTCGAGATGAGCGCCCTGCGACGTTTGCCTGACACACAAGTGTCGGTCATATTTCTACTAAGTCCAAACAAGATGAGTAAGTTGTCCTTGTCCAGACGCAGCCTTGTATTAACGTGTCAGAGTATTTTATTTATGGCTTGTCCGTCCCGTGCTCAAGTTAAATGACGGGACGAGTCTTCGCTCCCCTTCTCCCCTAAACGCCCTTCTTGCCGGAAAAACAAAAAGGAATGATTTTGCAAATCTTCTTAACTAGCAGCATTACTAAAGAAAAAAAAAACATACCGCACATGCATTTTGTTAGTTAGCAATTCCACTGGGTACTAACAGTTAGTTAGTTAGTTAGTATGAAGAGGCAAAAACATATCTTAAGATGACTACGAAGAAAGCCCCCCACACACTTTTAGTTTTTCCGTCCGTTTATTAGCATCATTATGCTAACAAAATTATATTTTTTGTGTTAGTCAGTTATTGAGTTAGTAGGGATGTAATGATATAAAAAACGTCACAATATGAAGCTCACGATATGATAATTATCACGATATTGTGGGGAGGTTGGCGATATTTAAAAAAAAAGGTCATATTGTAAAAAAAAAAAAAAGAGCTGTGTTTTTGTACGTAACAGCATTGATATGTTATTATGTTATGTTGTTAATGCACGCACACATTGAATTCCTCACATATTGACTTGCTTCACATGCGTATTACGTTCCCCTTCATCTGACTGAATTAGTTTAGATTAATAGAAGGGCCAAACCATCCCTAATGAAAATTAAGTTGCACTAAAAAAAAATAGCCACCAGAGGGTGCTAGAACCACACAAATGGAAATCAACCTGAATATTTTAACAGATGTGCTGCATTTAAATATTGTGAACGTGACGACGACGATATTGTGACAGTTTTAAAATCACGATATCGCAGTTATCGTTACATCCGTATTCGTTAGTCAATATTTTTATGCAAAAGCTAAGCTTAGTTAGCTGCTAGCATTAATACAAACAAAATTTAGTTTGCACTTTACATAAAAAAAGCTTAGTTAGCACGAATATAATAGAAGAACAAAGCCGGGTAACATGATTCTGTAGAAACTAAGATTAGTTCGTAAGCGTTATAGTTGGTTGAAGCTTACTTTGTTAGCTTTGTTAGTATGAATATGCAGAAACGACGCTTGCTTATTTAACGTGATTGGGCAACTATACAGTACAGTACTTTTTTATGGCATTAGATAGCATTATTAGGTAAAAACAAAACTTAGTTTGCTGCTATGCTGTAACTCATCCATGCCAATACAAATAAAAACCACTACGCCAGGTCATTAGCGTTAGCAATGAAGCCGCCGCCGTTCAATGAGCGGCATCGCTCGTGGCTAAGTCGAAAGTAAACTTTGTAATCCTAAGGAGATTTACACTGCTGCTAATCCTACGTTTTGACTCACAAAGAATTTAAAGCGCCGCACACTAACCAAACAAGGATTAGCGCACATGAGAAAAGACGCTTTAAAAAAAAAAAAAAGCGGTGGTTTAGAAAGTTGTGTGAAAGTATTGACGTGGGGGCTTGTCGAGCGGCTTCTTCGCAGGTACCACAGAGCGCTCTTTTGCACCCAAAACGACTCCCTCGAGTGCCCTTGATGATCTCTAAGAGAACAAGCTTGCACAATAACATCTGCTCCTCCTGAAAGTAACTCCTCCGAGGCAGCGAGGTGCCAAAGGGAGAACTTGTAAGGCTGCCAAGAGGAAGTCGCATCTGCCCGTAATTTACTCACCATAATATTGACAGCGCAAAGTAGCCTGGGTATCATTAAAAAAACATATATTTGCCTAATGTTTCCAATATCGCTGAAATGATAAAACCTACACGTTACATAGGGACCCCTCATTATTCACGGGGTCTTAGGACCAAGCTCTGAAGCAAATAGTGAAAATCTGTGAGTAACTGACACCACTATATCTTAACACAGATAATAAATAGTAATTCTTACTCGTGAAAATTATCAAAATACCGGTAAGTTGTTTTATTTGTTGCATTATTTTAGCTTATTGTTTTCCTAAAATTTGCTGTTTCTAAAATATTAGTTTAGTTTTTTTTCTTTAGTTATTTGATCATTATCAATTTCTTTACAATATCAATAAAATTAAAATTTTACATGGGCATTTTTTGTTTGACATAATTTGTTCATTATATCGTTCTGCATTCCTTTTTTCGTTAGTTTGTTACTTCTTTCATAGGTACATTCCTTCATTTTGTTTATACAAAATGGAACGGTCGATTGTCATCGCTAAACTTTGAGATTGCTGAAGTTTATCTTAGGCTGTTTAAAAAAAAAAAAAAAAAAAATTATGTTTTGATTCGTCATTAACGTGCGCATGCAATAAATTCATATTGTCTTAGCACGGACAAGCAACAACGTGGCACACGTCTTGATTGATAAGCGGATGCAATTACTGTCCGGCGCGTAGAGCTATATGAAGAACAGCCGCTGCTATGTGACATTTTAATCTCGCCACAGATTAATGGTACGCAAGCGACAGTGCGGAATATTTCCACTATTGATTTTTCCTCCCTGATGAATCAAATGCTTCCGTTCAAGTGACAGCTTTAGCATACATCTAGTAGCTGTGGGAGATTTATTCATTCACTGTTCATTTAGTCCACTATACTGCACCAGGCTGACAGACGTTTCTAATTTCTGGACTATTTATCTACGCCAGAGAATCAAAATAGCATACACAAAGCAAAAATAATGGAAATGACAGACAGTGTAGTTAGTTAGTTAGCTAGCTACTAGCTAGCTAGCTAGCTAGCTACTACTTAGTTCGTTCGTTAAGTTTCTTAGTTGCTTAGTTTACTCGTTACGTAGCAAATATGCTTGCACATAAACACCGCTTGCTAAAGTACAAAGATAGCTAACTAGTAATTACCTAGAACACCCCAACAGTTTAGCATTGCGAAGCCAGTGAGTGCGCGTCACTCAAAAGTAAAGTAAAAAGAAGACATAAAACAAGCTGTCAAAGCAGCTTTTCCTGTGATTTACAGCATGGTTTTAATTGTCTTGTAAAAATCAAACCGGAGTTGTTTGAGGAATTCCAAAGTGCGACTCCCCGGTCTTGTTTACAGCAGGAGGGAACCGCAGTCAAGGACGGCCAGCAGATAGCATGCAGGAGAAAAGCGGAGGACAAGGAGGAGGTGGGAGGAGAGGCCAACGCGATAGTAGGAAAGTCAGCCAGATAACAGAACTCGTTACGACGACAACGGAAAACCGGAGACAGATGGACAATTTGGAATGTTGCTGACAGTATAAGTCTCTTCACTCCCATCGTGTGTACAACGTTAGCTCCATTATTCAGAAATTAAGCTTCGTTAGTTAGGTAGCATGAATTTAGATAGTTGAGGTACAAGGGAATGGAGGGAGAAAGATTACGCAAATGCAACACTTGGTAAATATGTTTTAGGTTTAAATGTTAACCTAGCTAGGCTGATTAAGCAAAACACAAAAGTTGTTTTTTTAGGTAGCTCACTAGAACGATTACTCAGAAACACCATTTTAGTTCGTTCACAACCCTATTAATCATTCAATCATTCAAAAACGAAGCCTAGTTAAGTAGCTAGCATGATTATGTAACATTTGGTTAATTAGTTAGGTAGTTAGCTAGCTAGCATGAATAAGCAAAAACTACTGCAACATTCTTTTTGTATACCAGTTAGAAAACTGTTAAAAAGTCTTATAAACAGGGACTTACTATGTGGGGCGTTTAATGCATAGAGAGCCCAAGCTAGTTCAAGTAAGGACTAAAGATTTCAAATACTTATACCAGACTTATGTGGCAGTTCAAAAAAAAAATAAAAAATGTAGGCCACACCAAGCTAAGACCCAGCATACTGAGGGAGGAGAAGTTAGGACAAACTGTCACTAAGGCAGGATGATATGCAACAAAGTGGTTTACTTTAAAAAAAAACAAAAAAAAAAACATGTTTCGTTTAGCCCCCATAAGCCTCGGTTCAGAGGTGCCAACGGAGGAGGGGCTCGGCCGCCCTTCGGTGTCAGGACAAAGCCCAGCTAAGGCTAAGACAGCCTCTAAATTAGCCATGCAAATCCTACTCTGCGCACGGCGGGATTACGCTTGAAATGAAACTTTCGGGATGGAGAGGACTCTTATTAGGATTTTTATTCCCTCGTAAGGCCCTTGAGAGCAGTTTAGAGCAGCCTTGCAAGAACGGGGAGGGACTTCATCAGTGTTCCGGCCATTACGGCTCCCGCTAGGCTGCTCGGCAGACTGCGCGCAAACACAAAGACAAGACACCACTCGGGATGCAGGACAGCTACACAATGTCATTTCATAATGTCTCTCTCTGGAAGCCTTAATAGCATCACAATATGTTCTATATTACTGTAACAAACATTAAAGAACCAAGCTGGTCTTCTGACTAAGCTATACTAAACGTAAGGCTGGGTAATTAAATGTTTTAATCGAGAAAATTGAGCTGTTTTAAAAGATTTTGAGTCCATTTTGCGATTTGGTTTCCATATAGCAAACTTTTTTTTTCCAAAAATAAATAAGCCATCCATCCATTTTCTGAACCGCTTGCTTCTCACAAGGGGGGTGCTGGAGCCTATCCCAGCTGGCTATGGGCAGTAGGAGGGGCACACTCTGAACTGGTTGCCAGCCAATCGCACTTTGGAATGTGGGAGGAGACCGGAGTACCTGGAGAAGACCCACGCAGGCACGGGGAGAACATGCAAACCCAGGAAGTATTTCTGAAGTCAGAATGTCAGAGTTTCTAGTCGGAATTTTCAAATTGGATGCTCACTGAGGTTGAATTTCCTATTTGGAAATGACCCCCCTGGACAATTACTGGACAATCATTCACACCTATTGACAGTTTAACGTTTTCAGAAGCTAATAAGCATGTTTTTGGATTATGTGGGTGAAGTTGGAGTATGCAGAAAAAAAAACAAAAATCGCGAACTTGAAGCAGCAAGAATGGCGAGGCAGATGTGCTAAACCATGCTGCCTAGGTACAGCTCTCTAAATATTTGTTTTTTGTTTGTGTGCCTGCGTCAAACTAAATTATGCAAACGGTAGAAGAAGAGCCTGGAAGGGTAAAAATAGGGTTCGCTTCAGCGTCAAAGTAAGTTGTGAATAATGACAAAAATGTCCGCCACATCCTCAAAAGGCGAGATGCTAAGTCGGCTGTAAAATTGACAGCTGAGGTAGTGTTGTGTTTGTGCCGGTGTTTTGTGCGAGGGCGTGGCATTAAGGGCCGTGGACCAGACGGGATTGGTGCCGTCTGACTGCGGCTTATCACCAGACTGGCTGCCACCTGGCGAGATATGAGCTGAGCTAGCTCGCCGCTAAAGCCCCGCGGCGGGATGACAAGCCGATGCTACGCTAGTGAGACTCACTCATGTTCGGACCAAACGACATCATCTTGAAAGTACACAAAAAAAAAAAAAAAAGACAACGTAGCATTACCAGTTTACTAGAGAATTTATTTTACCTAACATTGCCATTTTTTGTGTTGGAATGCTAATAGGGGGTACCAAGGTCAAGATGGAGCATTTTGGGTTGTTCGAGGCTATGCTAGTATGAGTATAGCATGCAATGGGACTGTTCAACTTCATCACGTCACGTTATCCTCCAAAAAAGAATTAGCCATCCGTGCTAGCCAGCTAACATTCACATTGTAATACTGGTCAGGTTTACGTGAGGGCTAACAGCCTGCATGCTAGCACGGTTATGATGATTGTGGTTCTTACAGATAGATCGGAAGTAAAAGTTTTTGATGGTTTGAGCCTATGCAAGCAATATACTTGTATCTGTCCGAAAATAACATGCCTGTCCTCTCTACTATAGTATTTGCGTTTTCATTTTGGTCATGAGTGCTAAAGACAAGTATGCTAACAAAGCCGGGATGGAGAGAGTTCTTATGGATCGCCAGTACAGTACCAACATTTTTTGACGACTACACTGGCGAAAATTGATCTTAAGCGGACCGCTCAACTTCATCACACCACGTCATCCTCTTAAAAAGTACATAGCTATCCTAGCTAGCTAATGTTTGTTTGTTTGTTTGTTTTGCGTTGGCCAGGTTAACATAAGAACTAACAGCAAGCATGTTGTGGTCATGGTCAAGAAAGAAAGGGTACCGGTACCCTTTCTAACACTAACTTTTTCTTTTTTTTAATTTAGGCTGTGTTAGCAATAGTAACGATGCGTCATGTCACGCTATGACAAGAACCATTAACGGCTAACAAGCTAATAAAGGTATCATCGGTTTACGGCTGTTAGCCAGCTAATGTTTACATATTTGCATTGACCAAGCGGAATATGATCAGTACGGAAAAGGTTCTTCTTGACGGATTGTCTGTCACAATGTTTTGTTTTGTTTTGTTTTTTTCCACCGTGTCAAATATCACAAATTACAAGCATGTAGCATGAGCATTTTATTTAAAATACAAAATTCTGTGACTTTGTCTTGAGACTATTTATAAAAACTTTGGTCGCTGCTCAACTCTAAAATCATGTCGCGTGCCATTGGAAACAAAAACACAAGGTCGGGGGGCATTTACTTAAAGCGCTTATGCGTTTCTCATGTGGTGAGTAATCCAAACTGTGCCACTTTGTTTTTGCATGCCATGGACTCTCGTACACTTTGTCAATCAGGCGTAATGCGCAGTGTCATTGCGTCACGCTGCAAAAACACACATTTTCCGTCCTCTTGAGCAGTCCTTGATTACGTCCCCTCGCCCCCTCCAAGTCTTGGTAATACTTTTTTAGGTTACTTTTGTCACACGGGAACATGTTTAGGACATAAGCTTTTAGAAATATGTTCCGAAAAGGAACTTCCAGGCAAAAGGACAGTCATTGTTGGGGTAACCCTAACCCATTTTTTTATGTTAACTCATTCACTGCCATTGACGGAAAAAGACGTCAAATGATGCAATTTTTTTTGCTGGTCTGGCAATGAATGTGTTAAATTGTTGAACACTGAAAATGTTAACTAAGGATAGTGCTTAAAAGCTAAAACAAGAAAAAAAACAAAGATTTTCTTTTGAGGCTATATCGCCCAATCCTACTCTCAATTCCTCGACAGCCGTTTACTAATCGTATTCGCTATGTACGGCCTTGTCCAGACAGAATTCCCACAATTTCTCCCACGGGTCCGATCGTCGTGACATCGCGCCGCTGCAACGTGGACACAATGAGGACTTTGAGGGTGCGGCGGTTGGCGAAAACCGAGCTTTCAACGCGTACGTCCGAATAACGTGCAAAAGTGGAGATGAGAGTTGATGTCTGGAAAAAATTAGAGAAATGTTTGGGGGTTGGTGCGTGTATGCGTGCACACACACACGCACACATGCATGTCAGACAATTTGGAGGGGTGCGTAATGACAGCTAAGGGGTTTAAATATTTTGAGAAAAAAAAAGTAGCAATTCCTCACAGCTCGCGCGTATATTTTGCGAACATACAAGCAGGTGTTTGTATGCCGAGCCGTCAGCTTTGCCTTATTAAAACGTCGTCCGGCGCATGCTGGCACAAGTGCATATTTATGTGCTGTTAAGCAGAGCCGCTGGATACTTGGCTCGGCCCAGTCAGACGTACTGTCACCCGCAGATAAGCTTTATTACTGTGCTGCCTGTGTGCGTGAGTGTGTGAGACAGTGCGTATGTGTGAAAGAGATGGATGCTCCTCCATTATGATGATGTTCTGGCAAGGTAATGTATTCGAGGCTCGCGGTTGTAAATGAGTGGTGTCAAACTGTGGCCCCCATCTCTGCTATCTGTACATCCAAATGAGATGGAGGTAAAAGGGGGATGGGATGGGGAGGATTTTTCCAATTATTTATGGCCATTTTGTTCCTTCCTTTCGTCCTGGATGAATTAATAAGAGATGTTCCAGGAGTTTCACGTTGACGTGGTCAAGCAGATGAAGGCTTCACTTTCTGACTATCACGATGTATTATAGCAGTTTTGGCAGAGCGATACTGTATCCTACTAGCGAGGACGGTACACTGAATCCTCACTACTTCACAGATAAGATTTTCCACCACTACCAAGAACGATCCGGACCTTTCCCTGCATCATCTTGGAAAGTTTACTACCTTGATTTCTCAACCCCACAAGGAGACTCGCCTGCAGTAGCAAGGTGCTGTACGCTAGCTCACTATCGCTATCCGCTAGCTACTTCTTTGCTAATGCTAATACGGCACCTTAGGAGGAGTAGAGGAGGCATCTTAGGGAAATACAACAAGAGCACAAAAACACACAGGAAGTTGTGGCTATGTGAGGTTTTTTTTTTTTTTTTTTTTTTTTTTAGCAAAAAGTAGTTAGTAGTAGTTCCACACAAAAAATATGCATGGCTTCACATACACACACACTCACCGTTTTATCTTGGGGAAAATGCGCATTTATTCTTGAAAAATTAAGCTTAATTCTAAAAATTGTATGACTTTTAAAAAATTTAATTGTCATGTTTTGGTTTTGGGGGGGTTGGGTTTTGGTTTAGCCTTTCGACTTGTTGAGATAAAACAGTCGTTTCAAAAGGGGTAATAGCGATGTTTCACCATCATAATCCCATCACTGCCTTTTTAATAATAAGCTGTGGAAGGCCGTCATTTATTAGGACCTCTGAGGTGTGTGCGCATGTGTGTGTGCGAGTGAGTTGTGTTAAAAAAACAACAAAAAAACTACAATTTCACGGGCAGACACTGACAATAACAAATGTTCTTCATTACACATTTTGCGCCTGACCGGCTAAGATCCTGTGGGTTGTGAATACGGCACTCGGCGGATGGGCGGGCGAGGAGGTTAGCGGCTCAACGATGTCGAGTTTACGATGCGGGTGACAAGGAAGGATTGCCGAGGGGCTCGTCTCAACATCGCTAGCTGGGAGCAGGAATGCGACTGAGGTCTTCAGTTGTTGTTTTTTTATTTGGAAGGATTGTTCAGGTGTCAAATACAAGAACCCCAACAAAGGTTGTCTACAGTGTACACAACCCTTGTTTATTTTTGGCTCGATACTCTAAACCTCATTTGCTTTATAAATCAAGTTGAGTTGAGTCGAAAGCCAAACTTGAAACCTGCTTTGATACCCTACCTAGAAAATGCAACGCACTGTGACAGTTGTGCGGTTTGCGTTTTATATTTAGTGTCAGCGAATGACATCGCTCCCAACTTGCTTAGCATGTTCTTCTGCTGTGTTTTGAGCGCCGTTCGAATATACTGTATCAGGTATCGGCCAGAAGATCACGACTGGCAATCATCGCACTTCTCATTAGCCGCAAGGTTTTGCCCGGCTCCGCTTTCCAGCTCGCAAGAAGCCCACCGTCCCGAATGCGCCGCAGATTCCGACATTCCTAGAAGTCTTGGGTCGGGCTGGCGTAAGGCCGTCCAGGAAAAGCGGGAACGTCTGCGGCGCTAAATGGATCTTTTTCCAGCCACTTCAACCGTCCGTTTGTCATTAGCGGCTCGTCTGTCTCCAGAGCGAAGGCAATATCCGCCACAGCCTTGTCTCCCGCTCTCTCTCTGCTCATACAGCCTTCAAGGAGTTTATTATAAGGAAGGAGGGGGGGATGAAGATTGTTTTTTTTTTTCCCCTCAATCCCTAACCTCTGTTTGACGCCCTAATTTGAAACCCTAACTCCGTCTTAAAACCCCAAATCTGACTTTACAGTGTAATGATTCAAATGATATGATGAAACCTTAACACTGCCACTCGTCCAAGTTTGACACCTACTAACCTAACCCAGGTTTGAAACCCTACTTTGAAAACTTAACTTTAGCTTCACACTAATTTGAAACCCTAATTATAGCTTCAAGCCATACTTTGAAACATTAACCTTGCCTTCTAAATCATAATTTCAAACGCCACCATGAAAACCTACCACAAAAAAACTACACAAATGAAACCTTACTTCGAAACCATAACCTCTAATCCATCTTGAAACCCTACTTTTGTCATGACTGGGTCAGGCCAGGGTTAGGTTTGGGTCATGATCGTTAGATCAAGTGTCTGTTTTGAAGTGATGTTTTGAACTGATGTTATCGGCATCTAGTTTCAACTGTTTTCAAGCTATGTGATGTCATGAATCTGTAATCGATTTTTCTGGTCAACAGCCAATCCGATAATTCAATGCCAGTCATGTTACCCACATGTCTAGCCACAGCCAATCCGATCAATTCACTGTCTATTTAAGACAAACCGAGAAGTGGGTGTTTGTCGGATTATTACCTCGGTTCCTCTGTGCATCTCCACAGCCCAAGGGGGCTTGGCGTCTCGTGATTCTCGATGGATTCTCATTGTTTCTCGTCTAGTCAAGTTTGTACTGCGCCTCTCGATATCATGCGAATAAAGAGTTACAATTTTATTTGTGTCTGCGCTTTTGGGATCCAACCTCAGAACGTAACAACTTTGAAACCCCAACTCAGGCTTACATTCAACCCTAATACTGCTTGAATCCTTATTTGAACCTCCATCCTGAACTTTAAACCCTAACTCAGATCTGAACACACCAAATGAACTCTTAACTCAGATTTCAAACCCTACTTTGAAACCCTAACCCAAAATAGAACATGGCGCTTGCTATTTTGTGACTTTTCAGCGTGAAAATAAATGCTTGAACTGACACGAATGACCGCTAGTGTTGAACTAGAACGAAACACCTGATTCAACAAACGCTGAGCGGATTCATCTCGCGAAGCGTCCACATGACCCAGTGTGTGCTTTGCGATCGAGCGCGGTGATTAGACGCACGCGGCGTTCGCTGTCGTCTTTGGATCCGCAGGGCCCGATGGGTATCTTTCAGGAAATGGCGGGTGGGACTTCCACACATATTGCTTTTTAATGAACACGCTCTAATGTGACGCCTCCGCTGCTCATTTGCTGCTCGCCACGATCGTATCGCCTTTAAGCATCTCGAGCTTCTTGCCTGTCTACGTGAAATTGATTACGTCAGCTGTTTTGATTCAGTTTCACGTTATTGATATCACTTAATGTAGCACTATATGACTTTAAAGGGGAAGTCAGCCTTAAACATTTCTTGAGAATAACGTTTAATGTGACCTCACTAGTCTTAACATGACATTGTGATTAATATTACATTTGTGGAATATGAAAATCCAGCCGTTTTTTTATCCAGCTCAGGGGGCGGCCATTTTGACACTTGCTGTCAACTGAAGATGACATCACAGTTGCTCAGGCAACGACCAATCACAGCTCACCTGTTTTCTCAAGCTGATCTGTGATTGGTTGTTACCTGAGCAACTATGATGTCATTTTCACGCAAGAGAAGTGGAAAAATGGCCGCCTTCTGATGTTGATTTTAAAAAACTGCTGGATTTTGTTGTTTATTTCATATTCCACTAATGGCATATTAATCTGAATATCGTATTTAGACTAGTGGGGCTGCATAGAACATATTACTGTCAAGACATTTTTGGGGGTTGATTTTCCCTTTAAAATAAGAGCTCATATTTTTTTTTTTTCCCACAAATTACTTATCTTTTGCTTATAGCTGTTCCTTTTTTCCCCCGCTTCTGATATTTGATTTATTTGCCCGGATACTAAACAAGAATAGAAAATTATTCAGCATTAACTTGCATCTTTTACATCTCGGAAAAAGAAACACCTCTTTTTTTTTTTTTTGGGCTTTTGAGATCATGTCAAAATATGTGTTTTTTCGTGGAAAAAAATATGAACAAAAAAAATGAACATTTAAAATTTTAAACCATATAACGCAATGAAATAAAATATTGCGAACACACTGAAGCAGTTTTTGTAAACTAATTTGGTTCACAGGTATGTTAGTGCAAGAGCGATGCACCTTGAACTACAGGAATAATATAGATTAACAAATAGTCGTGGCAACCTAAAAATCACAACTTCAGCAATATTTTTTAATATTTACTAGTAACACAGATTCAAAATAAAGTATCAAGTTGCACACAAGGCATTTCCCAATAATCAGACCCTCGTAAGGTAACCAAAATATCACAAAGGGTTCCCAACCGTTCCAACAGCAACCACGGTAATAAATCTGTCATTTAGCAAACATTTTTATCTTAAAAATGTGCACGTCTAAGCTAATTCTACTATAGCTCCTTGACATGAAGGATACAACTTAGCAATATCACAAACTAGAAGTACAGGTAAATTACTCAACAATTCTTTGAAAACATTTTTTTTCACCCTATTTGTGCTTTGGCGAGCCTGTGAGGGAATGCAGGCTGATTGACAAAAAGACCCGTGCGTGATTTGTTAAGCAATGTTGGGGCCAGGGGGAAGGGGAGAAGGGGGACACCCTAGCGCATTGTCCCCCAACCCAACAACACGGCGGCACATCTGTCCCGCCGTGTCGAGGTCTCCGTCCACTTTTTCCGGCGTCCCGCCCCTCACATTCTCATGCTAAATCGCCGCCGGGCAGAGCAACAGATGTGAAACATTTGGTTCCGTTCTTGTCCACTTGTAAAGGAATAATAGGGCCCGTTATCGCCATTTTGTTCTTCTATGTGCCATAAAATAAAAGAGTTCATGGAGGTGGAGGGAAACTTCCCTGGTGGCCTCCTTGCGTTTGGGAGAGGCAGAGGGGACATTGATGTATTTATTTAAAAAAAAAAAAAAAAAAAAAAAAAAAACACATCCTTGTTTGTTTTTGAGCGATTTGTGTTGTGCGTACACGTGTGCGGGATTAGATGTCTTTAGTGGCCCTCCATTTCATCAAAAGTTTTTCAGAGGAATCCTACTCGTGACTAACAACAATAAACACGGTGTAACAAAAATATACAGTTAAAAATTGTTGGGCCACCGTTAGATTTGTTCTTTTAGCAATGCTAGGACGAACATCTAGAATATCACTCAGTGGAGCGTTAGACCTCCCCCAAGGCCACACTGCGAGCAAACATGGAGGAAATTTTGACTACTAGGTCTCCAAAATGGCAGGCAAGGCTCCTTTTAGGGTTAACGTAAGAGAAAGGAGATATAAATGTCTCAATATGATGCTGAGAAAGGTCCGGAGAGTCATTTATACAGGAATTAATTCTCTAAACAGTAAACACTGCTAATAGTGAGGATTTAGTGGAGCTGAAGAGCCTTTCTTTGTTATAGATTTGTTGTTTTACAAAAGTGGGAGGAACGTGTATTTGATTACTTCCTGGTTCATAAAGGCAACACGATGTAATATTTACCTGTACTGTGGGTGGGTGGACTCGTCAAGGAATTTATTTTCACTTTTCTCCACATCCTTGCTGAAAGCCAAGCAGTTATGTTGGATTGGTTAAATGGGGTCAGGTGAGAAGTTTCTGACGACCTAAAAGAGAGTTGTAATACGGTAATGGGCTCCATGTAGATGAAAATACAAGTAGAGAGCGGAATGTGGCTAAAGTATGTTGCATTAAAACTATTCTGACAAGTACAATTTATTCAGAGTTACTTACGTAAAGGTAATAGAGTAAATATAGCTTGCTACACACCTTGAGACACTCGACTTTCCCTCTAGGGTTTAGTCCCGCCTACCTACAATATGATTGGCTGTTGTCTGCTTGTGCCTCTTCCTGATTGGTCGGAAAGTGTGCCCGTCAACAACACTGTCTGACAGCGAGAAGTTTACAACTGCGCACACGTGTGGTACCGGAGCGAGAGATTGAGAGGATGCAAAAGTCACCTGTCATCTTTAAAAACAGAAACAAATAAATTCGACACTGACTTGCAGTAACTATTAAGTAAGTAACGGGTTTGAACGCAACTTCTTTTCGCCGTGTGGATGAACTCGTCGATGTCTTCATGGCAACGAGACGACTCGGCGATGCGCGCCTAGGATGGCGGTGGCCCCCGCAGCGACCGCCCAGGGATGGCGCTCGCCGGTGAACCGGACGTCCCAGTCCCGGAGAGCGACGCTCATGGTGGGCTCGCTGCTGACTTCTCTGCTCCTGCTGCTGCTTCACTGCCTGGCCGTCCCGCCGCGAGCCACCTCCGCGGAGGAGCCGGAGCCAGACTCCCGAAGGAGGCTCGAGTGGACCGGAACGGCGAGCTACCCGGCCTCCAGGCGCTTCTCGCGGGGTCTCGCGGACGAGCGAGGCGGGGTGTCGGTGGTGGAAGCACCGCGGATGCGAGAGAAGGCTGTCGGCATCCTAGCGGCGCCGGTTGGCCGGAGGATATCGCCGAAGCTCGCAGGTAGACTCAGCCCGCTCGGGGAAGGTGCCAAGAAGCTGCCCCAGGCGCTCATCGTCGGCGTGAAGAAGGGAGGCACCCGGGCTCTGCTGGAGTTTCTCCGGGTCCATCCGGACATCAGGGCCGTGGGAGCAGAACCGCACTTCTTTGACCGCAACTATGACAACGGCCTAGAGTGGTACAGGTAATATCCCACCACTTTCTCCTTATTTATTTGGTTATTTATGGCTGCAAAATAATTCTGACACTATTGTGTTACTGGTATAAAGTTATTTGAAAACTGACTTGGAGTTTTAATGTTGAATCCGTGAATGTGCTTGCTTGTTGAAAGTTTGCTTTGCATGACACCTGACGTTTATATGCAAATTATTAGACTTGTGTTACTTGTTTGTATTTGTTTACCCACACCACACCAACAGTAGCTACTTATTATATTTCATGTCAATCTAACAAGTGTCAGTGGCAATTTCTCTTTGCGTGTCATTAACTGCAAGTTTATGACTTTCTTTTTGTTATAGAAATGAAATTGCCTCATGAATATTACGCCCATATGTATCATTAAGTTGTTTGTTAACCCTTGTGCCTTGGAATCAGTGACACGCTCTAAGAATAAATTTTAGCCAAATAAGTAATTCTACTTTGAGGTGTGATAACTAAGTCAATTTTTAACATTTTTTTTTATTTCAACCACTCAAAATGTTCATTGGCATCAGAACTATCCATACATATGAAGTTTTTTTTTTTTTTTTATGTATTCCCCCCTCTTAGGACAATACAAGCCCAAAGAATGGACTATGAAGAAAACGAACTGTGCTGTATACATGTATAAAAAATAAATAAAAAATTAATACTTCATATGACATAATTAGAGCTTCGAATAAGGCAATAAGTTATAACAACAATTTTTTCAATGCATGCCAAATTTTTTGACAATGGCAATTTAATGCAAAACACCCTGGAAAAGTAAATTTTAGCCAAATAAGTAATTCTACTTTGAGGTGTGATAACTAAGTCATTTTTTAATATTTTTTTTTCTTTCAACCACCCAAAATGTTCATTGGCATCAAAACTATGCATAAATATAGTATATTTATTTATTATTATTATTTCCCCCCGCCATAGGACAACAGAAGCCAAATAATAGATTATGAAGAAAATTAACTGTGTTGTATATATGTATAATAAATAAATAAATTTGAATCTTTCATATGACATAGTTAGAGCATCAGGCAACACGGTAGCTTTGATAGAAAACTTTGGGGAAAAAAGTACTTTTTGTGGGGCTCCGGAGCGGCACCGGGACCCCTCCGTGACTTTAGCCGCAAATTGTGTTTGTTTTTCGGATACAGGAAGGCCCGATTTACACCCCCTTATCCGGCGTCGCACTTCAACGAGCCACGTATCTCTTGTGCTCACGGTTCCAGATATGTGTCAGATATGTGTAATTTTCCCCGTAGGACGTACGGTTCCGGACAAATAACGGAAAGAAAAAGCTCCATTACACCGATCCGTCCGTTTACTTTACCCGGAAATCGTGCGTGTTTTTCGGACAAATTTACATCGCCTGTATCCAATTGTATCCGGCGAACGGAAGTCAACACAGCGACGAGCTACATACCGTTCGGAAGCTACACGTCCCCCGCGGCATTCCAGGACGTGCTCATATGTTCGTTTATGTTTATTTTGTAGAAGTACTTACTTGCCAACTTGCATTTGCAGCTTTTTGTGTCTCCGATCGCCGTTCTTTTCTTTCTTTTCCTGAGATCCACGAAGCTCATGTCTCGTGCACGTTAGCCTCTTAGCACGTTAGCACGTTGTTGTGAATACAAACTAGCCGAATAAAAATCGAAGCTTAGCACTTTCACACGTAGAAATGCAACGGCCAGATAAGATAACCGACGAGGAATTCATCTCGACAACCGTTACATGTTACACTTCATAAGTTGCAAAAAAAACCGTTTTTTTTGTTTTGTCTTATCCCTTGTTTCCACCGATCCATGCTCCTTGCCATGTTTTGAAGAATGCACGAAGGGAAATACGTCACCTCCACGTTGCACGCACGTTTGGCCACAATGGCACGCCTGCCCCCTGCAGCCTTGGCAGAGCAAATGTCAATGCTCGGCTGTTCAAAATGGATGATCGAACTGTGCATGCGTGTGGAATATGCACGCTATTAATTCTGAAGTTCTGAAGTGAAGAAAGAGAAAAAAATAAATAAATAACAGCCTTCACACACTGAGGAAAACCGCTGTATTGCAACGACTAACAGTGGCTCATTTTGGGGAATAAAAACGACAACGAGCATTGCCATTCGACCCCTCCCACTAGGGAACGTGCTTCCCACGTCCATGCAGACAAAAAAACAGCATATCCCAACACGAAACATAAGTCAATAGCTCGCAATACCTTTTTCTGCACAAAAATATAAGTGGCGCGCGTGTACGCGCATCCACGAACACGCACGCGCGCCCACTAACGTGCACGCGCATCCACTAACATCCTGTCGAATGCACAATCAGTAAAAAGCACGAAGAAATAAGTCTGTGTGGAATATGGTGTGCTGGAATCAGTGCGGCGTTTGCAAGGAAAATCATTAATTGGCCTCAACCGCCACCTGGTGGATTTGGGGTGCAAAATCTTTCTCATGCCCATGGCACCGTCGAGGAATGTCCATAGAAGGATTTCATGCAGAAATCACGGAAATTGCAATAAAATACATGCAGTGTCCAATCGGTCCAAAAATGTCACTTATAATGTACATTAATGTTACGCGGCTGGCTAAATCCGATTCCAGGGATATTATGATTGTTATCTCCCTCATGCAATGGCTGAGAAATGTTGGCACACTCGCATTTTGACGGTCCCCCAGTTTTCCAAAACCGTGGCTCATTTTTTTATTTTTTTTATTTTTTATTTTTTTTTCCCCTGCACAATCAAAACCTAATTTACATAATTGGCTAAGCAAATTGCACGAGGGTTTTAAGTTCAACACTTTAGTTTTATTTGAAACAACAAAATATATTTAATAAGTGAAAAACTTTTTACAGACAACATTGTCAACCAATCTTTTAGTTTTTGTTAAAAGTTTGATTGGGACAATCCAACGGCTAAAAATAGGTAAATAATAGCCACAATTTTCCCTTATTGTTTAGTTCCAGCTGAAATAATATAATAGAAAATATTGGTGCAAATAACTGCAATAGGCAAGTGCAAAGCAGACACTTGTCATATATTTGTATATTTTTCTCAATCAAATCAAAGTTTTAGAAGTTTTAAGTGAGACAAAATAAAAAAAGTAGTCAAAACAAATGTAATTTGCTTTAAAAATAAAACAATAAAAAGCCAAAACAAAACAAAAAGAAAGCACAAATTAAAATGAGCAAAACTCTTCGTTTGGAATATTTTAAAATCATATAATTGCATTAAAATTAATACAGCTTTTCGTAAATTAAAGTGCACAATTGAAAGCTAGTGTTATTTTTCCAACTGTGATTTTATTTAAACAAAACAAAACGTGATGGTTTGCTTTTTAAAACACAAAACACAATTAAATATAATTTAAAGCTAAAATGTGTTTACAAAAAAAATAAAAATAAAATTAAAACCAGTTTTTCCACCACAAATTGTCTATTTTTTTTAAAGTATTTTTTTTTAATTAAAAAAAGTGTGAATTACAACAAAAAATAGCAACAAAATAAATAAATAAAAAGTTATCATAACTGAGTGTTCCAACTTCCAAGTTATTCCAGAAACAAGGTTCCCCAAATAAAAGCATTTCCATGCTCAAATTCCCAGTTTGTGATTAATTTCACGTGTCACGGCGAGTGTTGCGGGTTCACGTTTCTGCGGCCCGGTGGGGGAATAATGGTATAATGCTCCCCCAGTCCCCTCCCCATTCCCATTAACTCGACTGTGTGTCTAATGGGGCCGCGCTATAGAAGGATTAGGGGCCATAATAAAAGGTTACCTGAGTGTCTCAGGAGGAATAATTCACCTTTTGCGCAGAGCTAACTGCCATTAGCGGGCCGAACCGCCGAACTTCCACTCTCCACCGTCCACACACACACAAGCAGCCTGGCTCCACGCGCACACGCAGTCTCTCTCGCGCACGCCTCCCTCTTTGTGCCTCCATGAGAGTGAACATTCTCTTTTTGCCATCACTCTTTCTCACCCTTCTGTTTACCTATTCATCCATTGTGGGATTGCAGGGAGGAGGGGGCGGGGGCTATATCCAAGAGGGTCCCATCTATCCCGGGACGCTGCCAAGATTCCCCGGAATTTTGGACCGTGCCGCCAAGGACGGGGGCCCGCTTGCCCCCCCCTCCGCCCCCTCCTCGGCCGCCTCCTCCTTTTTCATGCTGCCCATTTAGAAGAGGAGCAGCCTTGAATGGCAAAGAGGAATAAATAAGTGTTAAAACAAGCAGGCCCGCTCGGCAGGAGTTCATGTGCTTGGAGTGCTCTCCTTTGATTGTGGCCCCCCCACCAATCTCTCCCCCCACTTCAGATGGGAAGTGGTTGGCTGGGGGGTCATGGCGAGGCATGTAGAGGCTTGTGGTTAAAGCCGGAAATTTTTCCGCCTTTTTACCCAGGTCGCTGTTTTGGTGTTAAACGGCACCGACGCGGAGTTAAGGGTACAAAGTCGACCTCAGATGCCCCTTTTGCTCCCATCTGGATAGAATTTTACCTGCGTGTTTTACACAGTGACACCTTTAGATAATTACATGCTTGCATAGTTGTGTCGGACAACTGGGGAACAGATCTTGCAAAGACATATCGCATGCGTGAAAGGGGCTGAATGCGAAAGAATTGAAATGTGTAAAAATTAAAAGCCGAAGTTTTTGTTCCAACTTTCCGGCGTTGGCGGTAGAATCTGCGTGAAAGGGAATCACGGGAAACCCGAACTGAGGGTCTCGTTTCACACTGGACACTTACATCTCTCGCCCTGTTGAATGCTGATGACTTTATTACCCGATTTTGAGATGTTGTCAATATCACACGCTGCCATTGATTGGCAAGTAAATGCCAGCTGATTTTTGACAAACCGCGTCAACAGAGTCAAATGTGAAACTGAAGCCAACCATCAACAGCACCGTTTCACGCAGAAAACAAGTCCGACATCCGACTGATCTTAATTTGAATCCTCTCATCTAAAAGTTATGTCATCCCTCGTCTGCATGCGGGAGGCGCGCATCCATCGCAGGATCTTTGTTTATCGCCGGGGCCAGGACGGGTCGCCGGCGCCAATCCCTCCCCGATGGGAACCCGCCGACCATATTTTAACGCCTCCTAAGCTCTTAATGGGACGTGGCAGCTCCAACAGGCCTCCTTCTCCGGCGTCCCCCCCCCCCCCCCCCACACACACACACACACATACCCCGGCCTCACACTTGTCCCGCTTGTGGGAATTTCCACCCGGTGCCCCCAAACAGACGCTCACACGCCCAAAAGCAATGATGCAAAACGCTGTCATTTGTCATAAAAGTGGACTTTTTTTCCACTGCATGCCAACTCATTGCTAGTTTTGCTCGCATGACACTGAAGGACCAGACATGCCTGTTTTCTTTTTTTTTTTTTTTTTTTCTTTTTTTTTTAGAAATTAAAATTCTTGGAACAAGAAAAATGACCCATTATCTCAATCAGCTAATTGGAAAAGAATTGATGCGTGTCGGGTTCAATCACTGGTTGCATCCTCATTAAGTTCCATCTTCATCCATTATGTGAATCTAATTTTATTTATATGTATAAAAAAAATACAAATACAAAAAAAGAAAGAAAAAAAAGAAATATGTAAGCAATTTTAAAAATTAACATTATTTTTAGAATTAAGATAAAATAAGAGAATAAAATTCCTATGTTTTTCCAAATTTAATTTCAAAATCCTTCCTTCTATGGTGGCTAAAAAAAAAATTTAAAAAAATGAATTAAATGTTAGATCAAGTTTTTAGATTTTTTTTCTTTTAAAATAAATTACCAGTATTTCAGGCAGTCCAACAGAACCATCAGACAATCTCACTTCAATCATTTCAGCAAAATGTAGGCTGGCCAAGTCAGTTATCATTCATGCATTTTACCTCCTAAAGAGGAGACTGAAGGGGGGAACCCCCAGGAATGACCAAGAACTGAAAGAGGCTGCTGTAAAGGCCTGGAAAAGCATTTCAAATTAAGAACGCAACAGTCTAGTGAGTTAAAAAATTAAAAATAAAAATAGATTCGGCAATATATCGTGATATTACAGCTCGCAATTCGCGAATCGATTCAATAGGCGGCCGAATCGATTTTTAAACATTCATTTTTGATGGAAAAATATTGAGTAAAACGTCTTACTTAGGGTTCAAACCTTAAGAATGGAAGATGACGAAGTTTTAGATAAAATAAATAATACATTTTCATACAAATCTTAGAGTGTACATGTAAAAGTTTACTGATTAGTATTTTCTAAATTTGAGGGGAAAAAAATCGCAACAAGCAACTTAGAAATTTGTATCGGGATTAATCGGTATCGAATCGAATCGTCAGGTGCTAGGCAATTCACACCCCTAGTTGCAGGCTTGATGAAGTTATTCTAAGGAAGGGTTATGCCACCAAACATGAAATAATTTACTTTAAGTTCATTTAAAAAGGTCTGTTCCAATACTTTTGCTAACTAGAAAAGTGGGTGGGTCCAAACAAAAGGTGCTTTAACACATCTAGATGTAAATATAATAAAATAAAAGCTGTCATTCTGAATATATAACCTACAGTACATAGCTAGCCAATGTATGCCAACAGCTAACATTTACTAGGTGAAATTATTTGGAAGCCATTTCCACATGTGATCACGATTGGTCGCACGTGTGGAAAAAAAACAACAAAAAAACTCCTCCCTAATCTGCCTGCCACGGTTCATCTATCTTCTCCTCTGGTTGTGGTCCTCCAACAGAGGAAATGTGCTGCTCTCATTAACATGCAAATCCTCATCTAAAGAGAACAGGATAATAATGGCGTCAAAGAAAAAAAAAAAAAAAAGCCCATGTAGCGAGGATGTTGCTACCATTAGCTCCTGGACTCACTTGGAAAGCAATCTCCCTCCAGTGTAACATGCACTTACTGTAACAATTACCAACGCGCAGTTTGAGATTAATCGAATTACCGAGCGGCTTCCCTGCACTCTTGACGCCGGCGCATCAATCATGGCGCCCGACGCCACGCCGACCCTTCATCACCGTCCTCGTGAGACGCCCGGCCGAGCTGTCGCCCTCCATCTATCAATAAAGCGGTCCGGGGTGGCAAACTCATTTTCGAGCACGTTCTCTCGCTTTAATCAAAGCGGGCTGGCGTGCGCGGTGGAAGCCGTCAGCCATCTTTCCCGCAAACGAGCGGCATGACGGACAAGATGGAAAGAAGAAAAGGCCAAGACTGCGGCAACCCCCAGACGTAGCGAATGAGAGATTAAGTTATTCATGATAACTCCCACCTCGCACAATAGAAATGAACAAAAAGACTAGAAATAGTCCACAGTCAAAGTCCAGAACACGCTTGGTCAAGAGCATGCTTTGTAAATGTCAAAATTAATGTGATTTCTCCTAGGTAATTAATAATGAGCCACCTTGTACATTAGAAATCAAGTCACTACAAATTATCCACAATCACAAAGAAGTTTGTGTCATTCCCGGTCACGCATTCAAAAAAGCAATTATGACAACTGTCATTTTTTTCAAATAGCATCCGATCAACCAGTTATTCACAATAAATTCCACCTTGCACAACAGAAATAGAAATAACTGCTAAAAATATTCAACATAGTAAAAAAAAAGTGCACAGTACACATACATTCAATGTGTGTCATTAATGGATCCCCTCCTCTCCCCTCATGAACAATCGAAATAAACATACCTGAACACACAAACACGACTAGAAATAATCTACTAGAACTAATGTCAATAATGTGTCACAATGAATGCAATTACTCCTCTCGATAATTATGTAATGAGAGTTGACTTGCACAATCGAAATCAACAAAACAAGAAATACTCCACAGCCAAAATAGTCTACAGGACACTCGGTCATGTGCACAAAACCTACATATCATATAGTGTAATTTATGCTAATGCACCTCTGCAGTTATTCATAATCGTCACCTCGAACAGTCGAAATGAATGGAACAACTTGAAATAATCCAAACAGCCACAAAAACGTCCATGTCAGACTTTCGTGCACACTGTATATGTCGTGATTATTTATGCAATCGCTACTCTTGCCAGTTATTCATGCTAACTTCCACCTTGCACAATAGAAATCAACAGAATACCTACAAATAACCCACTCTCATAATATTGCATGGATGTTCATGCAACGTACAAGTCATATGATTACGCAGTTGCAGTCATTCATGACACTCCCAAACCTTGCACAATAGAAATCAACATCTGCCATCTATTGACTTTAATTTTACGTTCATTTTAGCTGAACCAATCCAAATGGTGCCAGTTTGTTCATTTTTATAGATTTTTTTTTCCCCAGACTGATAGCGCCACATACACACACACACGCAGGTTTGGGCACTCAAACAGAGGTTTGCGCCTGAGGAGGTTTTTGCCATCTGGCTTGTTTCTCCGTCCGCGAGTTCTGCCAGGGCGATTGGCGCCGCGCCGTGCTATCGCCACACATGCGGCTGCAGATAGCAAAAAGTGGCGAGAGCGCCAGCGTCCGTGGCTTAGAGCGCAGTCGCTGTGGATGCTCCGAGAAAAAAAAAAAAAACTTCCTTCAACAATCTTTCTGCCTGCCAGGGAGGGAAATTTTTTTTTTAATTTTTTTTCAAAGCAAATGTTTAACTTGGAAAGTGGAAGATGCATTTTTTTTTCTCACTTCCAAGGCTTTCCACGAAAAATTGCTTTTCCTTCATGTAAAAAAAAATAATAATAATAATAATTATAATAAAGTTCTGTACTACAGTCATCACTACATATTCAATAACACTGTAAATATTTTTTTTAATCCAATGAAGAAAACTCTTAAAAAAATAATAATTTTACAAGATCTCATACTTTAAAATCATGAATGTAATCTTTATTTATACAGGAAAGGCAGTTGAGAACATATTCTTATTTGCATTCTGGCTGCAGACAGTAAAGTAAAAAACTATAAATTATTTATAAATAAATGATATATATTTTTTATAAATAATTATAAAAAAAAAAGATTAAACGTCATATATTTTTTAATATTAAAAAAAAATAAATTTTAATGTACAGATTTTATGTTTCAAAGTTTCAGCATTATTTAAAAAAACAAAACATTGAATTGACAAGATCTTATGTCTAATTTCTCAATGACACTTTTTTATATTAAAAAAGCAGAAAGTCGCAAGACACCATTTTAAAACAGAAAAAATAAAATAAATAAATGCCACATACAAAATAAAACATTACAATTCTAAATGCAGTTAGATATATTTGCAATTTCCATTGTTTTTAGATACTGTAAAAAATATATCACTACAGTCATTTCAAACATTGTTAAAAAAGTAAAACAAATGGAATGATTACAATGTTACAAGAAATTAAACTGATACTTTAAATAAAAAAGTAAAAATAAAGAATAAACAAAATATACCATTCACAAGGTAATTAAAGTTTTTTTATTGTAAAAAAATTAATACTACTAATAATTCTATGAACTAACACTTCTACTAAGACTAATAATAATAATAAAAACAATAAAGTTAGATGAGTAGAATGTGACACGGCATATTTTCATTTTTAACAAGTAAAAAATGTATACAACGGAATGTTACAAGATATCACACTGACTCATTGGCATATTAAAAATAGAATAAAAAATGCACAAAGGTTTTTCATTTATTAAAAAATGTGGAATGTTACGTACCGTTTTCCATTTAAAACGGAAAAAAGAAAAAAAAATGCATTACGCTAATAATAACAACTCTTTGCTTTGTATCCGATAACACAAATCAGTCTGTTTTTAACTTCAATTATTTATAAGAAATATTTAACTCTATAGTGTAGCGCTTCGGAAAGGCGTCTTTTTCTCTATCGTCGACGCTAAAAACGATCGGAGCAATTCCAGAGTATCCTTGCGTATTTCTGCACACTCGAGCGACAATAAAAAGTGACCTCCGAGCACTCCTTTGGAAATATGAATCCGAAAATAAAAGCTGGGTTAATATATGGGCTAATACCTCATAAAAAGGCGCGACAGCTGCTTAAAGCGGGCCGGAGATATGACGGAAGGGCGGGGATTCTTGGCGGCTTGGTTGTGTCGCACAGGTTGCCGACTTGTATACACGCAAATGGGGAAAGTGAACAAACAACGGAATCCTTGAAACAATGTAACCCGAGGAGGAACGCTTCAAAACCATCTGTCGGCGCTCCCAGGGTGGCACGTTCAGCGGAACAACCCCCCTCGGAAGCTATCAATGGAGTTAGCCGCTAGCTACAAGCTAGCTCGCTCGCAAGAGTTCGGCAATTACTAATACAAAATTATTATTAAAGTGACCAAATTGATCACCGTTATCAGTATCATCACAACATCGCGAAAATAAATCAAGTAGCGGTACTCGCAAATGGCCAAATATTCGATGCCATTATGCAGTCTAATAAGAACCAAAGAAATAAGGCCAATATCTATTACAAAGACTAGATTAAAAAATAAAACAAACACAATGTAGACAGATAACCAGAAAAAATGAAGGGAAAAGGTTGCGGAAAAAACAATTTAATTAAATTTCACGGATATTAGGGAAATTCTATTTAAAAAAATATATACATGAAAAAAAAAATGAACAAAAACAAAGCGAAGAAAAAACATTTAGAGGGATAACCCAGAAATTTGGGGGAAAAATATTAGAAAGAATTATTGTATGTAAATATGAAGATAGTAGGGGAAAAGCTTAAAAATTAAGTGAAAAATGTAGAGATAATATTTAAATAAAGTACACACATTAAGAATTAAAAAAAAATAATAATACAAAAATACTTGAAGATTAGACAAATATTAGACAAAAATACCATGGAAAAAAAATCTTAGTCTCACTGCAAAAATCTACAAAATTATTAGTTATATTTATTTTCTCCCCCACAAGAAGTAAGACAATATAATAGACACAAATACAAAAATATTACGATAATACATAATTATTCGGAATAATTCTTATAAAATGTTGGGGGGAAATTACAAGACAAATAGAGAACTATTATTATTATAATTATTATTATTATTAATTAATTTATTTATTATACCACATCAAATATTTGACAAATAAATTGATAAAATAAATATAGTCAAAAACAAAAAAAGAACAGCATGCTCAGAAGAAAATCTAAAATATTAGATGAAAAATAAAAATAAAAAAAAGGACTGAAAATGCTCAACTAAAGAAAAAACAAAAGTCTAAAAATAGATGCATACTGGATAACAACTTATTAATTTAATGATGTAAACTACTTGTATACTCACTTAAAATGTTTGTTTTGTTCTTATTTTACTTATCTTATTCTTTACTGCATGACCGATTTGTATACAGCAATGCTTGTCTTGCTTTATAAAGAAAGTTGCATTGAGATATAATCACACAAGTATTATGAAAAAAAAATATGAAATTATGATATGTAACATGAATAAATATTAGGAAATGGTTTGTCGCTAACCATAAAAATGTCATCCCTACTGTAGCACCAAAAAATATTTGTGTCCTGTTTTGTCAATGCAATGTGCAAAAGGTACCAGATAGCTTCGGGCTATATTTCACGAGTGGCTCAACAACAGCTCTCATTTTAGCGATGAGTGCGTTCAGGTGCTTGCGATCCAGGTGGACCAGCCCTGCACCTGCTACCTGTCCTCACTCCCCCCACACACCCCTCAGGGCAGATTCCCCACATGCCGGAGGGCAGCTGCTGACAGGCACTACTTCGCCGAGCCCTGCTTTAGGCCTCACAGGTTCAGCTGCTAAGGGAATGGAAGGATGTCGGAGGGGGCGGCGGAGGTCAAAGGAGTTGGCGAGCGAGAAGGGGGGCGCCCCTTCGGGAGGGGGCGTTTGAACGGCGGTCGGCGGCGTGTTGCATGCCTTCCCCCGGAAGGTGAGCGTCCCACTTTTACAATCACGACCCGTCGATAATCACTTTCACGATCCAGAGGCGGCTCAAGCGAGATCACGTTACGTCCGCTGCATGTGCCCGCTACGAGACAAACCGGGACGGACTTCCGTCAGACTCCACTTCACCTGCCGTCTCGCTATGATACCTGGAATAAATCAACCTAAAATGTCCGCTTCAAAGTTAACTCATTCACTCGCCGCCATTTTCACAGAAGCAATCCCATTCGCTCCCGGCTGTTTTACTGGATTTTGACTGATTTTGCAAGGCCCACAGAATATTGTGTTCGATTGCTATAAAAGCAAAGATTAAAGTCTCTTCTTGCATCGGGAAAAAAAAAAAAGTATGTTTCTATCTGTTTCCGTTTTGCAGCAATTAGCATTAGAAGACAGCTAAGTTTCATCAGTTTTCACAAATCTATTTAAAATTGTAAGTAATTGAGCTTTTTTTTTGTGTAATAACTACCATTTCTGCAACCGTTCTTTGCAGTTGAGAGGCTGTATCAAAGCCTTCTGTATGTTCTAGAATAAAAATAAAAACGTATAAATACGTCTTTGGGACACTTAAAACATTGGAAAAAAATGTATAAATACGTCTTTGGGAGACTTAAAACATAAAAAAAAAAAACGTATTTACACGTTACTGGGAGCAAATTAATTAATTGGCGGACTTTTTGGTGGATTCAAGAGATTTTTTTGTGGATCTGCTCATGATAGACAATTTCAAATGGCTTTGGGAGCTCATTTTTTTTATTTTTAACAAAAATTCACCTGTAAAAATTTGAGGGATAAAGGTGATTTATTTGTCCTCAGAATAATAACCAAAAAAAATAAAAAATGTTTTTTGTCCTCTTTTGTCCAACATGCCAAGCTTTTGACTGGTCAGGAATTCTTTGAACACCCACTGACTTATTGATCCTTATTGTTTCCTGGTGTAAAAGGTGTCGACCTCACACGCCCGGAAGACTTGTTTTTTTTTTTTACCCTTTCTTTTTATGGGCTGCTTTTATGTGGAAAGCGGACACCTCAAGAACGGGGGTTAAATCACCTTTACGGTCAAATCCATTTTTCCGACCCTCCCGTGTGCGCAACTCCTTCGCCACTCCCGTCCTTTCCCTCCCATCTGCTGGCATCCTTCTGGCTTCTGAGCAACATTCAATCTTGTCACTGGCTTCGAGATAAATGATCCAGCTGCGTCTTTGTCTTTGGACAGGGTGAAGCAGCATGTGGCATATTGCCCAATGTTGGTCTTGTTCCAAATGAATTAAACTAGCTTGTTGATCCAAGTAACTGTAAACAACAACTGTAAATATTTGGTGCCCAAAAAAAAAAAACACGCTACAAAAACAAATGCACGTGACGATGCCTGATGCCTGTGAGGGATTAAAGATTCTTGACATCACATAGCTCCTGACATCACATAGCGTTTTTCCAGTCGTAACCAATCACAGCTCAGCTTGTGAATGTCACATGGCCAAACCTAGAAAACAGGTGAGCTGTGATTGGTTGCCTGAGCCGTTGTGATGTCATTTTCAGTCGACAGCAAGTTGCAAAATGTGTTTTTCAAGGTACTAATTGTATGTGAAAAATGATGAAAGTATCAAATTAATTATAGACAAAATATGAATTTTTTATTGCTATAATGGGCTAAAGAAGTGAAGTATCCCTTATTAGCGGATCTACTCGATACACATGCCTACCAAATTCCGTATTGTTTTTTTTCTTTCGGATATAAAAATAATCCCCTCACCTACGTAGCATAAGGGAAAATAAATGCAAGCACTTAACACGTGGGTTGTGAACGTGGTGTTGTCACGCGGGACGAGAGCACCGCCACTAATGGACGCTGTCGCAGCTTCCCGGTGAATAATGCAGCCTTGCTAATTGGCCAGGTTAATCATTCATGTGGGTCGGGGGCCCGTACTTGGTGGAGAAAGTACACGCAGGCTTCTTGTTGGAGAACATCCCACTCTCACCCGTTCTGCCGCTCGCTCCTCCTCCTTATTGATGATCCGGTTATGACGGCGAATAGAACGTTGCAAATGGCTGGGTCGACGCCCACCCCATGCCTGAAGGTTGAAATGATTTATCCGGTGTTCAAAATGGTGGTCCAAACTAAGTCCGTTTACACAATGTTTACACAACATAGTACAACATTAACCCCCCTTTCAACCTATGACGTTTTAACTTTACGATGGCCGTGCTTCTCTGCCATTTTGTCCCTCGTCCGCCATTTTGTCCCCAGTGTTTCTGCTTAGCTAGTGCTAGCGCTTGTCTGTTTGTGTATGAGTACCTTTGGCTTTTCCATCCACATCTAAGCAGTAATTGTAAGTACAGCATCTTACGTTTTTACAATTCCATGTCAGTCCTGTGACACACATGTCTGGCCACAGCCAATCCGATCAATTCACCGTCTATTTAAGCCAAACCGAGAAGTGTGTGTTTGTCGGATTATTACCTCGGTTCCTCTGTGCATCTCCACAGCCCAAGGGGGCTTGAAGTCTCGTGATTTTCTATGCATTCTCATTGGTTCTCGTCTACGCCTCTCGATGTTATGAGAATAAAGAGTTAAATCTAATTTGTGTCTGCGCTTTTGGGATCCAACCTCAGAACGTAACAGATCTTGACCAAACGTTATTTGTGATGAAGGCCTCCCCCCACCTGCTGGTAGAAATGTATACATGCAATAACTCCTCCGCTTTAATCAAGAATTGTTTTCCGCAGTTCTACATCAGCATCCAGTCAAGCTTGTCGCCACGATTTATGGAGCCTCATATCGCAGGAATGAATCTCTTTTCCAGTTGTCCCCCTTTTCCGCGGCTCGCCGGACAGTTATTGGCTGAGAGCCATTTATTATGGTTTGCTTATCTGTGTAATTGATGCCCAACCCCCGCACGCCTGCCATCATGTCATTGTATAAACACTCGTGAGAAGTTGGATGTTGTCAATGAAATGGCTCGTGTCCGATATTCTTTCCGCGAGCCATGCTGGCTTGAGAACGTCTTCACCTTTCGTAAGAGTCTCATTAAGTGTGCGGAGATGCAAGCGCATCGATTGTGCTCTTTTCGGATTCACCTGCGCGGTTGATTTATGGACCGTCTGAGACAAGCCGCTGTAATTAGGCTGGAGTTGTCAAGCTAAATCCTCAACCCGCCGCCGCCGCCACGCTTGACGACCGTGCACCGGGTGAAACATTGCGTGAACGGCCCCGCGCGGACCCTTCTTCTGACACACCATTTGTTACCGTCACACTATTTTCCACTCAGCGGCCCGCCGGCGCTAAATGTTATTTTGCACTTTTTCTGGCTTCTAATCGCTGTCGGCCTGAATCCAGCAGAAGCAGCAGCCGGGATCGTCCCAACCCCCCCCCTCACTCCGCACCCGCAAAAATAGTTTTCATGCCAGCTTATTCATGCATGCACAAAATGGCAAAATGTGCCTTGGAAAAAGCCGCCAGCTAAATTTTCTAATCAACTTTTAAGACAGCAGATGACCGCGTTAAAGGGAAAGTCAACCCAAACATTTTATTTACAATATGTTGTATGTAGCCCCAGTACTCTAAACACTACATTCTGATACTATTGTGTTTGTGGAATATGAGTGAAGCAGCAAAATCCATCCATTTTTATCCATTTTGCCACTTGCTGTCGGCTGAAAATGACATCACAGTTGCTCAGGGCTCAGGTAATGGGAAATCAGAGCACAGCTGTAAACGCCACGTGAACAAACTACAGAAAAAAAAAAAAGAAAAAAAAAGTGAGGCCTGATTGGTCGTTACTTGAGCCCTGAGCAACTGTGATGTCATTTGTAGTCGATAGCACATGGCAAAATGGCGGCCACCTGAGATGGATAAAAACTAGTGGATTTTTGCTGCCTAACTCCATCCATCATCCATCCATCTATTTTCTTAACCGCTTATTCGACTAAATATTTATATTACTCACAAGGGTCGCGGGGGGTGCTGGAGCCTATTCCAGCTGGCTTCGAGCAAATGTCATATTAATCAGAATGCTGTTTTTAGAGTAGTTGGACTGCAAATAACACGTTATTATTGAGAAAATTTGGGGGTTGACCCAAAAAAAAAAATCTGTATAAAACTAAAGTAAAACCAGTCACCACTGTCATTTTGAATCAGGATCCAGAACCAATTTACTTTATTTATTTTTGAATATTCTTGAGCCACAGAATGTCATACTTTTTGGGGTTTTTTTTTAAGTTATGATGGTCATGACAAAAGACATTTTAAAAACATCGTCCTTTTAGGTGTATGAACTAATCAAGATTATGACTTAAATTTTGACGTTAAACAAAATTTCAGCTAATATTTAGTTGGGTTTTGCCAGGTCATTACTTTTTTGCAATATTACAAAAAAATCGACGCATATTTGGAATTTGAATTTAGGATCCTGATTCAAGTTTTTTTTTTTTTTTTTTTTTTCATTTGTGCTTTGGTCGTACCAAGGCAACACATTTATTATTATTATTATTATTATTATTATTTTACAATTAAACTGGCACTGGTTTTGTAATATAGCTCCTCAGATGTCTAATTAGTAATGACCTTAAGAAAAACCCTGACAAATGTGCTTGAATTAATCGATATAATTGATTAAGCCCAACGACAAATTTGTTATTTTAGCATATTTTAAGCATCACAATTTTTTTGCCATTTCTCTGATAGTTGATGCAAGTTAATGCTTGAAAAAATTTTTTTTTATTTTTATTTACGCAAAAGTGGAAAAAAAATTATTACGAATCGGATTAAATATTTTTTTTGTTTGTTTTTGTTTTTCGAGAACGCACAGTTTGGATTTGCACACATAATTCTGTTTTTTTTTTTTTTTTTTTTTTTTTTTTAAATATACTTTGAAATGTGTTTGTGAGCACATCCGTCATTATGCTAATGTGTCTGACAGCGCTTCACATTAGCCTCAGCTGTCGGGAAAACGAGCGGCGTTAATGTCTGTCTCGTTTGGCTTTGCTGCTTTCCTTCTAATCGTGCATCTTGTGAAGGATGACTGTTGTTGCGCTTTCCACATTCATTGTTGTAATTGCGGCGCGGACAGCGGAAGCGTTTATCGAACCCGGCGGAGTTTTGTCACGCTGCCGTGATCTTCCTTCGGAGTTCCATCTCAATGTTAATGTGCTTTTAGGACGACGGCGTCAAAGACAATATTGAAAAATATCCTCCTGATTGATACTGTCAATTATACGGCCCTGCGAACGCCTCATTTACCGTCTCCGTGGCAACGCTGTGCACGTGAGTTAAGTTACTGGCATTAAGCCAGGGGTGTCCAAACTTTTTCATTTTGAGGGCCATATACAGAAAATCAGAAGGACCACATAATGTTAGGTACTTATATTTGTCATATTTGTCAAAAAGCCAAATATTGGTGCAAATAATCGGCCAAGCCATAATTGCATCCCTAATTGTAACCTTATGAGGGGGAAAAAAAAAAAAATCTTAATTATTCAAAACCTAAAGTCATGATTTTAATAAGATAAAGTTGCAATACTAATCTTTTCAGAATAAAACTATATTATATTATAATAAAAATGTACATCTCATGAAGATACATATTTGCCGTCTTAAAAATTTTGAGGAATTAAACCAAATTCTTTCAAGAAAGCAGTCACAATTTTTGAAGAAGTTGCGACCTTTGAAGAGTGCTAATGTTACACAAACTAGACCCCGAACAAAAAAAAACAACAAAAAAAAGATATATTCATTTAAGATTTTCAAAAACTGCTGTTCTAACATGAGCTTGACACGAGTTGTTTTGGGAGGACGAGGTTATACTTCAAACATAACTAACAATACAAGAATAAAGTTGTAATTTTTGGACTGTAAGGTCATAATGTTTTGAGAACATTTACAATGTTCGAACAGCATACTTGGAAAAAGGTCAATCTCAAAAAGTAAAGTTGTAAATTCATGGGAAAAATGTCAAGAGGTTTCCAGTTTTCTCTTGAGTCGTGCTAAGTGGGGAGCATCCGTCGTTGCTAATCCCGTCTGCGGCGCTCTGGCTGCGGCTTGGCACGAGGACGCGGGAAGCCGCGGACGCTGCCAGCCGCTTTGTGTTTCCCAGCCTGGGAGAAAGGGGACGCGGGGAATGGCGGAACACGCGGAAAAGAAGAGCCGGCATAATCGCTTTGACGCTCTCCCGTGTCACGCCGGACTCTCGCGCCCGCCTCCACTTTGGTCGCTGTGGACAGAAACCGGAGCCGGGCGCTTTGCTTTAGCGATCTCGTAAACTTGTTGCTCCTCAGCTAGCAAAGCGCACGCCTCCGTTTTAAAACTTTTACTGTCAGATATTTGGCTTTCCTTGCACTTCGGCTCTCCGCTTTCATACGCAGATGAGGTTTCACTGCTGCTCACCCTTGGCGGCCCGCGAGTTATGGCACACAGAACTGTAAAAAACTATTAAAAAAATAATAACGGAATGTAATGTGGTACATGGGAAAGGCATTGTGAAAAATCACCTCAAACAATTCTTTCAACTATTACTAATGATATCCAAACATCACGATACAATATTGTCACAATATTGTGTGTGTGTGTGTGTGTGTGGGGGGGGGGGGGGGGGGGGGGGTAGGTCTTATTTACATAAGATCACAATATTGTTTAAAAAAAAAAAAAAAGCATAGATTTTAAGCATAGAAGGCCAAAACATCCCTAATGAAAATTAAATTGCACTAAATAAACTAGCCACTAGAGGGTGCTAGAACTGCACAAATGGAAATCAACTGGACTTTTTTTTAACAGATGTGTTCGTTTTAAATGTTGTGAACATGACGACGATAATCACGATATTGTGGAAGTTTTAATATCACGATATCACGATTGTATTATTTTTGTTATTATTCTTATTAGTAGTATTACCGTTAAAAAAAAAAAAAGCTCCAGTGAGTGTAAGACTCCACTTTAATTCATTGGCGAGACTGTTTACGTGCCTCGGTAGGTGCTTCTGTTTTGGTTAGCGACAAAGTTAATGTTAGCGGAAGCTAGCTTTTTGAGACTGAACGGACCTAAATACAGCTACTACTCAAAATGCCACGCCGTATATTACGTAAAAATAAATAAATAAATCATATTTTAGGACAAAGTTCTACAGTATTTAAGAAAAATAATGGTGATAACATTCCTTCCGTCATTTAAAACAAGGAAAGGGCTTAAGAAGCAAACTTAGATGAGAGAATAGCTTCTTTGATGGTGGCAGATATAGGAGACTGAAATTTAAAATAAAAAATAATTACAAAAAAAGGATTTCCTTTGAAATTTTCAGCTCACAGAGACACACAGAGAAGCACACAGCTTTGGTGTTGGAGTTTCATTCCGAGTCGACAGACGGCAGAAACATCTCGATTTGTTTTGACAGTCACTAACAGTTTGAAAGGCCCCCTGACACCAGCGTGAACAGTCAAGTCGGGCCTCTCAAGTCGTGAAAAACGACCGCGGAGTGTGCCCAGCTTCGTTCCTTTTGAATTAAAATTTTCCCCAAATACAAAGACGAGTAAAATTTTTGACAAACAAACATGGCGACCCACTTGTCCCCCCCAATTCAAGTCATTCCCAACAGAGCCACTTAACTCATTTGTTAATAACGTGTAAGGTTTTTTTTTTATGTTTTAAGTGTCCCAAAGACGTATTTATACGTTTTTTTTGTTTGTTTGTTTTTTAATTTGAAACAAAATGTTAGCTCAATGGTCAACTAGTAGAAGTAGCTAGCTATTAGTAGCTTGTAAATAGTAACTAGCTAGAAAAGCGATAAAGACAAAAAGTAACAATAAAGAAACATGTAACATAGATGGTGCGATGTTTTTCTTCTGTATTTTGACTTTGCGGAGTTACAAGTACGCAATACTTGCTCCACAGTATCCTTAACTCATTTGCTCCCAATGACGTGTAAATACGTTGTTGTTTTTTAATGTTTTAAGTGTCCCAAAGACGCATTTACACAGGTTGTTTTTTTTTTTTTTAATGCTAAAGCATACAGAAGGCTTTGATGCAGCCTCTCAACTGCAAAGAACGGTTGCAGAAATGGTAGTTATTACACAAGCGGCCAGCAGGTGGCGGTAGAGCAAAGGAGATCAACCAGGGCCATGTAGAAAAAAAGTTCAATTACTTACAATTTTGAATAGATTTGTGAAAACTGATGAAACTTAGCTATCTTCTAATGATAATTGCTGCAAAACGTAAACAGATAGAAACATACTTTTTTTTCTGATGAAAGAAGAGACTTTAATCTTTCTTTTGATAGATTCAATGCTTTTATAGCAATAGAACACAATATTCTGTGGGCCTTGCAAAATCAGTCAAAATCTAGTAAAACAGCGAACGGGATTGCGAAATGTGAAAATGGCGGCGAGTGAATGAGTATCGGATAGCCCGAACCTCCGAAAGGGGTAAGAAATGAAAGAATTTCCAGTGGAAGCAATAAGCAATAAGAAAGAAGGAATAACCGAACGGGATTGTCTTTTTGCCAGTAAAAACACTTTTTGTGGCTTATGGATCAAGTTATCACACTCGAGCGCTAACGTCTGAGTTTCGCTCACCAACAGGCTCGTTTTGGAGCATGTCGTCATGGTAACCATCCCAAAGACAAAAAAGCCTCTGGGCTAATTATCACAAGAGCGAGTGTACCACCCCAACTCCAAAGCTCTATTGTGCACTCCATCATTTTTACTTGATGTATTCAAATCAGGCTTATGGGGAGCATTTTAACACCCTCAGATTAACTCGAGCACTAGAGAGAAAAGTATTTGGGTGGGTTGGTGGTAGTGGCGGTCCTATTGACGCCACGTTGACCATGTAAGCCAACATTCCGGGGAGCACAATACGTTTAAAAATAAGCTTTGCTATTAAACGTGAAGGTATCTTATCTCTCCTCCAGCCGCTTAAGCCCGCTAAAAGCTGACTTGGCAAAGAGAGGAAGTGTCAGTGAAGCTAATCCTTGCTCGAGTGCCATCGCCGCAAAGTGGGTCAGGAAAGTATGAAAAAGTAATGCAAGGGCTCGGAATATTACGTCGCAGCGGGCCGCGAGGGTGCATGGGGTGCTTAAAGAACACAGAGCTCCAGGCTAATTCCTCAAGTCACAAACAAGCTATTAGCCATGCTAATAGCGCACTTTAGAGACAACGTTGGAAACTAAGATTGTGAGAAGACGACCTTTTGTTCTATTACTATGTTGCTCACTGTTGGCTTAGATTTTGACGGCTAGCTTGTGCTATATCTATATATATAGGGGGGCGCGTTTGACCTCGGGGAACATGCTCTTTTATTTTTTTTATTTTTTTTTTTTTTTTACTGACCTAGAATAAAGTGCAATTGCACCTCCACTACCTTAGGGGGCAGTGGCGCTCTCTTTATTGGCAGAGTGTGTGCAGGGAGCATTCGCTCAGTGGTGTAGGGGTTTTGTTTGCACTGAGCATGTGTTCACTGTTCACAAACTGTTCACTAATAAATAATTATTCTGTACACAGATGTGGGTATAAACAGCAGAATTGTACGTGGCAAATCATCACCGTGTGTCAACACGTAATATATGCAGTTAGCGCTGTCACTCGAATATTTTTAGAAAATTAATCTATCGATCATGCAATTGATTAATCAGATTCATTTTAATTTTGCATGGAAAGTGTACTTACAAAAAACATATTTTTTGTTAACCAGTGATTTGTGGTTATTTTGTACTTTGTATTCGTATAGTGATTAAAACAAAAAAAAACAAAAAACGGGAATTGATGTTCTCGCCAAATTGTCGACTTTCTCGCTAAATCTGGCGACTTTCCAAAGCCTTCTTAGAGACTTTTTTTTTTTTTTTTAGTCAAAAGCGACTAGCGACAAATCTTGCAACTTATTCTGGTTTTCTGGAGACTAAATTAGGTAAATTAGGGATTTTTAAAAAAAAAAATTTAAACTAAATTTTCTTCAGCGTCCATTACAATTACATGCAAACTAATTATGCATATAAGGCAATGACATCATTTAGCAACTTCCAGCAACTTCTAAAAAGGACAACCAAGCTACTTTCTTTACTGGGGCGCTGGCAACACTGAATATATGTAAACAGAATATTAACCTATTCTAGGGTTACCATATTTTCATTTCCAAAAAACAAAAAACAAAAAAAAGTGGGGCGAAGGTGGCATGAGTCTTTATCAGCATGTTAGCTTCTCACATGCTGGTTCATCTAGCCTCCATCCAGGCTCTAAAATAGCACCCTTCGAAGTTGAATGATGACATATCTGTGCGTTTTTATCCTTCCTCACCCTCAGCCATCTTCCTCACGCCGCACCTTCACTGATAGGCCGCCCAGCTGAATAATTCACAGAGCATGTTGCCGTAAAGATAAAGCTTTTTTTTCTTTTCTTTTTTTTTTTTTTTTGAACCCCCTCCCTTACGCAATAAACTGGGGACCGACTGGCACAACACAGCGTGGCGGAGAAGAGAAAAAAAAGAGATCCTGTTGTATAAATAAATTTATAAGGACGCACCGGCAAAAGCTAACTCTATAAAATTTTTACTCTGCTGGATGACGGCAGCTCATTTGGTGCAGGAAGAAAAATGAGGATAAGCTAGAGGGCAAGGTGAGTACTGTATTTATTTTTACAAGATGTTATTTCTACTGTGAGAGCGGGTGACACAATATTCTCTCTCATAGTCCATTTATAATCCATATCGCACAACTAGCACATTCGATGATTTTTTTTTTTTTTTCCCCTTCCCGCGTCTAATATTTGAGGGTGAGATGGAAGTTTTCCAAGTGGATCCCCCAGATGAGATGGAAGGCTGTGGCGAGAAGCCAGAAGGACAAAAATCGGCTTTTTGTATGGATTTTTTATTTTTTTTTCCTGTGACAGAGGAAATCTCCACTGTAAAAAAAATGAGTATTTGCATAAAGATGCCACTGGACACATTCGGCAAACCCTCGGCGAGAACTGTACCAAAGTAGATAAGCATAATCACGAAACAGTAACGGGCAGACATTCCCATTCATTCAAGCCATGTGACACTTTATATATTAAAAAAAAAAAAAAAAAAAAAAACTTTTCAATTAAAAAAAAATAAAATACACATTAACACAAAGATAAGTAGGAGAGCAGAACAACATTTTAAGAAAATAACATGGATGCATGGTTTATTTAAAGTGTAGAACAACAGTAGTGTCAAACATACGGCCCGCGGGCCGGATCAGGTCCGCAAACGGGTTTTATCCGGCCCGTGAGATGATTTTGTAACGTTAAAAAAATATATATAATGTCGGACTGCTTAATCAACCGGCCACAAGCAAAACATATAAATTTGTAATTTCACAAGCAGTCCTCAAATGAGCAATACAACTTGTACGGGGAATGGTCGTCCTAGATGTCATTATTTTACACACAACTGAAACTACGATTTGTTTAATTATTTTTAATTTTTTTGTAATCATACACCGACATAAACATGTTAAATACGACACAAATTCAATTACTGGTAACACAAATAGATATGACAAGGATTAACATCCTTATAACATCATTAACTGCGCCACGCAATGCATTCTGGGAACAACATATATATGAAAAACAGGTCGATTTAACACATCCGGAACGTATACCGTTGCATTCGTGTTATTTTTCGGAATAATACGATTACAGTTGAGCTCCGTAATTCCGGGCTAGTCCATGAAAATCTGCGTATAAATGACGGCAATTGTTTTTTAAGTTATATACGGTTATTTTGCCCGATGTGGCCCATGAGCTAAGATACGTTTGACACCCCTGGTGTAGAACCACCACATTGGCACATCCATCCATCCATTTTCTTGACCGCTTATTCCTCACAAGGGTCGCGGGGGTGCTGGAGCCTATCCCAGCTGGCTTCGGGCAGTAGGAGGGGGACACCCTAAACTGGTTGCCAGCCAATTGCAGGGCACACAAAAGCAAAATTCTTCAGACCGGCAGAAAACAAGCGGGGTGGCGCATGGGAACCGTCCGGGAGTAGGAAGCAATTTGGAGAGACTAGACAATTACAAGATAACATGCAGCGACGCCGTCTTGAAGTCATCCGCCAGGGAAATGACAAGCTTTTTTTTTTCTTTTTTTTTTGATAAAGCAACAAACAGAGATAACAACGTCACTCGGGCGGAAAAATGAGTCAAAGGAAAAAGTCAGTTTTAGAATAACAGGAAGTTGATAGTGAGATTGATGGCAATGTTCATGACAAAATGTATTGTGTGGGACACATTTGAACTGATGTAGAAAAATACTTGAGAGAAGTATGACGAATATGCTTGAGCATCTTTTTTTAAAACGCTGCCTGTTCGTTTATTTGGATTAGTTCGAAAATCTGTTTAGGGATAAAGTGGCGGACAATCAACTGCGCGCCGACACACTGAAACATATACAACATGGTTTGATTGAAATAAATGGACAGCGAATGTGTCATAAATCCATTTTAATGTGTTGTGGTGACAGATAACATATGTTGAAAGTTGCCTGGGGGCTGGCAATGTATATTTCCTATTCAGTTCGTTCCGTATTCATATTGGATGATTCTGATGAATGATGTCCAGATGTTTGCTGACACTGGTATAAATAAAGAACTTCAAAGGCTAGGAAAGCTAGCATAAACATCATTCATATGAAAGTCCGATAATATAACAATGAAGAATGGGAATAATTGTGGAACTAATTGTCTTCACGAAGCAAATAGAAATGTGGTCGGTGTGTATAAAAAGTAGACTCGCAAAAAAAAAAAAAGTCTCCAAAAACAAAGAAATCAGTTAGTAAAATTTGGCGGTCTGTTATGAATAAGTCCACAAAAGTCTCAAGAACCAAAGTCTGGAAACAAAGGAAGTTTGTATTTTTAATTTCAAGCAGAAATTTAAGGAAAGGTAGTAGATCGAGGTTTTTTACTAGGGGTGGGAATCTCACGATTCGATTACGAATTTTTTTGGGTCTACGATTCGATTCAGAATCGATTTTTGATTCCAAATGATTTGATTGACAACGATTTCTGCTTCATTTTATAGATCAGCAAATAATCGTCATGATCTACTCCAGTCTGACTGGCTAATGCTAATTAGCACGCTACTCGCGCCATTTTTATCCCTCATAAAGACTATTCATACAAAACGCTTCAGGAATGTATACAGAGAAGCATCTTAACATTACACACCGCCGCCGGTATATGGAAAAAAATCAAATTTTATTGGCCTAACTTGATGGTGACTTTTTCCTTCTCTCTAATCTGGCTACAACTTTAACTGTGTATCAGAACGCACGGAACCACACTGTCCCCAAGTGGCCAAATCGGGTACAACATGAACAGCGTTCCCACTACACAAGGGCAAGACGGTATCAAATCATTAAATCGATTTTATAACATTTCGAATGGATTCTGAATTGTACTAAATGAGAATCGCGATTCTTTATGTCATTTTTTTGGCACAGCCCTAGTTTTTACATCAACTGCGCTGGAGTCTGTAAGCATACCAAGATCACCTCTTGCACAGGCTCTTGCACCACAGTTCACAAAAATAAGCCAGAGTCTCAATTAGAACATATTTGTCGAATGACGATTATTCTTGCCACACTGTTACGCAAGGCAGGTAAAAGCACGAGTGTAAAGCCTGGAGCGGTGGGGCTTCCCCTTCACCGCACGGCAGCCATTACTCTAAATCACAGCCGCGACCTCCTCAGCTCGCATCCACTGACCTGGAAAATATGCGGCGGGGTCCGAGCCTCGGCGAGCCGGCCTTTGCTTGGCCGGAAAACAGCAGAAATATTGAGCCAATTACAAGATGATTATCTGCTGGCAGTGGCGGGGGAGCGCGCTGCGGGTGTGAGTGTATTTATGGCTGCCTGGCAGCAGGAGCTGGGAAAATGAATCAAAAGGCCTGCCATGCGAAGGAGAAGCACTTCTGCCTCCTTACCGCCACTTGTCCATTGACAAGGCGCTGGCTCCCGTCCAAAGGCTTTCGTTTCCTGGAAGGAAAACACCAGGAGGCGGCTGCCGTATTGTCCGCGAGACCCGGTGGTGCATGTAGGCGTTGATTTTGCGGGCTTTCATATGACAGGCAGACATGAGTCACGTTCATTTTCAAGCGATGCATCAGACCGCTTCTTTTATCCTACAAAGGCAGCATTGAGAGATGCACCGCGCTTGAGCGTGTATGCGGGATTTGGCTTGTGAAAAAGCAAAAGCATGCCTTCGAACCAGCGAGTCCTGGCATCCTTATTCGTTCTTTTCCATCTGTGACGTCAAAGTCCTGACAGGTTCACAAGACGTTCCTGCGCCGGCGTCCAAATTCCTCCAAAAGTCGGCTTGTTCTTGCTGTTTTTCTTGTTCCTCTCCCAAAGCAAACGCGAGCCAGCAAGATGTTAAGTTTGATTTAAAGCGGTCGGATGGAGACATCAAAGTCAAATGTGGCGGTGTGGTAAAACACTTTCTTATATCACAGACTTTGCCGATAAAGTCTCTCCGTGAGTTAAAGAACTGAAGTGTAAACAAACTGCATGGAGATGACTATTAAGCCTCTTTCAGACTGTCCATCTAAGCAGGTTATTTCCTGGCTCACAGTCTTGACGAACTTCTGAGATTTGCCCAATGCCCTTAATGTTCACTGCACATCTATCTAAATACGAGAAGTCACATCTGTATAGATAAATACCGTCTTAGACAAATCTATCGTTACACCCAGAGGTGGGCGCATCAATAAATTTTGAGTCCATCATTCGTCAATCGTCAACAGTCTGGACACGTTTCCCTCATCATCAATCCGTCAATATTGCAACCGCATTGTAATCATCAATCCATCATTCGTCGATAGCTCAGCAAAATGAGCGTCTGGCAATGTTTCCGTCATTCGAAGTGGGCATCTGTCAATCGTCATCAGTCAGCAAAATGGGACGTCCATCACTGACAGATTGATGGACGAAAAACCCCTTCCGGCAATGCTTAGTTTCTCAATTTTTCGAAGTTTCCCATCAATAGCAATCGTCAACAAAATGGCCGTCAGTCATTGAAGGACCTTCCGTCAATATTTCAATGATGCACACCTCTGGTTAACCCTCTGATGCACCAATTAGCGAAGAAGACAGGGACTCAAGTTGTTAAAAATGGAAAATATATTTTACACCTCTATCCAGACCTGATCCACAGTTGGATTATTCCACCTTTGTCAATGCCCAACAATAATACACCATTTGCCGGCTTCAGAGGGGACAACGTGAAGTCACAATCAAAACGTAAACTTTAATACACCCGACACACTGTTGACAGAGTTGTGCTGAATTGGACCTGTCAATTTGCATCTTTGCGGTAAAATTGTCGAATCAGAGCTGCAACGGCAGAGCAGGGATTTCTTTGGCAGACAGAAATAACTTAGGCGGGACATTGCCACATTCGAAGTTCACGTTCATACTACCCTCAGTGCAGGGCAAAGGGCCGTGACCTGCCTGAATGTTAAGTCAAGTCAAGTTTCTGTCTGGAAAAAAAAAAATCACAGGTAAATAAGTGGTGCTTTTGCAGTTGTGCATCCGTGCCAGGAAGGCTTCGGAGAATGTATCCATTTCCCATGACTGCACTTCTTGGATGCATCTGAAATGCTTCTTGTGATAACTATAAAATTTACATTGCCCCAAATACGCGCGATGACTCGCTCACATTTTTTTGGCTTCCTGTCACACGCTACACGGCGCCATCCACCTCACTGACCCTGAAACTGCGCCCTGCCCGCGTGAGCGGCCCTTAGCGCCCCTGGTGCCTTTGCTACATTGAGCACAGAACAAGCATGACGCTCACCATCAAATATGGATGCCTCCTTTAGCGCAGCCTCATCTCTTTTTCATACGCCCAATAACGTTCTCGTGTGAGGTTGCCGTAAGGGTGCTTTTCCTCGAGCTGGGATTAGCGCGCTAGCGTCGGGAAGGCAATTTGTCAGTGCCAACATTAAGTTGCTGTGAGTTTTTTGGACATTGGCGATTCATGTTGTACGTGTTTGAGGTCCATGATCAAGACCTAAAGGGCTTACTGTATTGTTTTTTGTTTATTACGGTCTAAAGCAGCTTGGGATCAGTAAATTCTGATCAATCATTTCTGTTTTACCAAGATTCAGATTCTATCAGTAAACCCTGACTTAACTTTTGGGTCACCACAATTCGGATCAGTCAATTCACTATGATTCAAATTGGAGATCAAGATCAGTAAATTCTGATCAGGCTTTATTGTTCCTTCTGAAATTGTTGAAAAGAAAGTGACACAAATTGCAAGAATTCCTTTCCCCATCCCAACTTACAGTGGTGTTCTTCCTGTAACTTATGCGAAAGAACCAGTCAACACTGACCAATCAATGGATAAGCCAATCATATCGTAGAATTGCAACTGAGAGTTTGGCTACTTAGAGACTTAACGGAACCCTACTATATGGTACTTTTGGAGAGCTAGCTAACAGCAAGAAGCTTCAGAGTTGAGTTCGGCTGGGTTCTTAGCGGGACGTTGGACCAGGCCATTTTGTCAGCTTCAGTCCTCGCCTGCCGAGGCGGATGAATAATTGACATCTGCGTTCTGTACTTCAGTGAATTTTAAAACTGCATTCTGCAGAGGTTCTAAATGGCAGAGAGAGTCGGTGTTAATCATTCATGGCTTGCTTTTTTTACCTGCATTGCTTCGGGTCGCCGGATGAAAAGCGCAGAAAGAGGCGTTGGGACGTTTGGCCAAGAAAATGTCTTGGCGCAGCTTTGTCGGCGTAAATATTTGAGTCTGGATTTATGAAGCGGCTTTCATCAGCGGGGTTTAATTTCAAGGAGGTTTGGAATCAACGGTTGGACCAGTGGAACTGCTTAACTCCCGGATTCTAGCGGACTCCCCCCCCCACCTTATTTCAAATAAACCTAATTATGAAGCACAAGAAGTGAGAAAAACACGTGGGACTGATGTTCATCTTTGGTTTAAACAGGTGATCAATTATGCTGAGAGGCCCTTTAGACTATCAATATTTCATAAGTGGGCTTCACATTAGATGATAGCGAAAGTATCCTCTTTCAAAAGTCCCACTGAGAGCAACCAGCTTAATTTCATAAACCCCCTACAGCCACATGGTGGTGGAAACCTGGAGGTGTTCACCACAAGAATGTCCCGACATCCCGGGACACGCCGACACGGCAAGAATCAATATTTGCTCACACCACCCCCTCTCAGCAGACACCTGATCAAGATCAAATAAATAAACGTGGTACCGTGTTATTCTTGACTGATTGAAGCCGCAACAGCCCCTGTCACATTTCCCGTGCCTGTGTGAAAGGGAACCTGTCTATCTATTTTATACTGGAGTCAATATCAGCACTGATGTTGTGCTACTTTCCTATTTGGACAGAACTTTCGCAGCATCTTGTGGCTTCTGATGAGTGTTTCAGAAAGAACATAAAACAACAAAGTGTTGTATTTTTTAGTCAATTGTTGGGGCAAGGTTCTACAAGTTACAATTTTTCTGTGGGGATTATGGTCAGGCAGTCATGTGACTCATTCCTTCCAATCTCTTGTCCTGGCAGGGATCTAATGCCCAAGACCTTGGAGGGCCAGATCACCATGGAGAAGACCCCCAGCTACTTCGTGACCAAAGAGGCGCCCGCCCGGATCTCGGCCATGTCGCGGGACACCAAGCTGATCGTGGTGGTGCGGGACCCGGTCACCCGAGCCATCTCGGACTACACGCAGACGCTGTCCAAGAAGCCCGACATTCCGTCCTTCGAGAGCCTCACTTTCAAGAACAGGACTACGGGCCTCATCGACACGTCGTGGAGCGCGATCCAGATCGGCATCTACGCCAAGCACCTGGACAACTGGCTGCAGTACTTCCCCATGGAGCAGATCCTGTTTGTGAGCGGCGAGCGTCTCATCAACGACCCGGCCGGCGAGCTGGGGCGCGTTCAGGACTTCCTGGGCCTCAAGCGCATCATCACAGACAAACACTTCTACTTCAACCAGACCAAGGGGTTCCCGTGCCTGAAGAAGGCCGAGGGCAGCAGCAAGCCTCACTGTCTGGGCAAAACCAAAGGGCGCACCCACCCCGACATCCGCCCCGAGGTGGTGCTTCGCCTCAGAAACTTCTACCGGCCCTTCAACATGAAGTTCTACCAGATGACCGCGCACAATTTTGGATGGGATGATTGAATGTGGCGAACGACGATCTGCTTCACCGCAGTTGGATTATCAGGGAGAAAAAGCGGGGTACACGTAAACTCAAGTTGTTTTTTTCCATCAAATTGGCTATAGCTAAATCTGAACATCAAATCTAGCAATAAAGATAACATTTACATTTTGCTGGGTTTTGGGTTGAAATGAAGTAAGTCTGTTTTACAGCAAAAAAAAAAATTGTCAACTCAATATTTTAACTACACTGACATTACTTTCAACCTGATTTAAAACGAATACATGCTTAATGCAATGGAACATAATGTAAATATAAAATGATCAATTTAATAAATATAATGCAAATAGTTACATAAAAATAATAAAATATATGGTAATAAGGAACAAACAAGATTGATATTAAAATGTGTTTTCCACAGAATCGCATTTACGGACAAATCATACCATTGAATAACCATTGAATATCAAAGCCAACGGTTTTATTTTTTGGGGGTTTTTGTTCGGTTTGAAACAACGGGGTGAGCGGTGTCTTTTTTTTTTTTTTTTTTTTTAAACTGTGATTTTAGTAATTATTTTACACCAGCAACAAAATAACACAAAAATTAGATGCTCAGTTAAGCCCGTATCCCAGTGAGGGGCGAACGCTAGCATGTTTTCCAAGATAGCAAATTTCTCGTTAGGGTTCATTCAAGGTCGTACATGGTCACTAAATTTTTGCCAGGCATTTTTTATTTTTGTATTTTATTTTTTGCAAGGAGAAAAACTGTCGGGGACTATCTTTGCAACCTTGAACGAACCCTAATGAAAAATCACTATCATCTATCCTGCAAACACTCACAAATGTTTGCTACTCAGTGGGATACAAGCTTTAAAAGTTTCATCAAGAAAATTAATTGCACCTTGGAACTTGAAATACTCCCTTTTTGAAGCGTCAACTTACATCAGATGTGTTTGATTTGAACTCATAAATTCATCACTATATATTTTTTGGCTTTGATGTGGAAAATGTGTTGCTTGTCCTTGAAAGCTCAAAGTGATCCCATCAAATATGCAAAGTGTGACATTCTGTAACAATCTGAATCAGATGTTTATGGAAGGAACTTGTGTTTGTTTATATAATTCTTTTGTTTCAATAGTTACAAAAGCGCTGACTGATTTAACGCCACATAATGGATTTGAAGCTTAACATTTTTTCTACTGACATTCTCAAAGTATTTTTGCAAATGTATTTATTGCACATGTATTTTGACTAACTTGCATCTAACACTTCACTCTGGTGCGTTTACACTTCACTTCCACTCTCGTCTTCCTAAGCAGCTTTTTTTTTTTTTTTTTTTTTTTTTTCTCCACGCTCGCCGCCACCCGAGCTTCCTCGTCCCGAAGCGGGACTCCAATTTCCTCGGACGTGCCTCCGCTCGATGTCACTTATTAAAACCTTAGGGTCGCGTGCGCCGCTCGCCGAGCACAATGGCCCGTTTGTGTTCCTCCTTTTGTTGGGCGCGGCCTCGCGAGAAGCAGATGTGCATCAAAAGAGAACACGATCATTGGAGGCTTTTCTTGTTTCTATAAATGTTGTTGCAGACATTGTTGTGTCTCGAGTAAATGTTCTCCGCAAAGAAGCAGGAAAATAAGATGGGATTAATTAGAAAAAAAACATTTTGAAAAGGCATGCTGGGATTTGAATCATATTTCCCAAAACATGAAGCATTTAAACCATCAAAAGTTTCAACTGTGCACAAAAGCAGGGATGGGGATCACTCGTGATTATAAGCATTTTTGTGATGGAACTCTGACTGAGTGTTCCCTTGGTTGCCTTTGAGGCCGTTTTTTTTTTTTTTTTTTTTAAATCCCAGATAGCCTTCTAGAGATGCACTTTGTTAAGTGATTATGGACTTTGATCTGCAGTCTTTGCCTTCAGTAATGTCCTTGATTTTGTTTTTTTTGTATTGGTCTTAGGTACAATCGACCAATTTTCTATACCACTTTTCTGTCATTAGTATGGAGGACCAAAACTGCCAAAATTCGAAATTAATAAATGACTAAATAAATAAATAATAATAAAAAAAAAAAGACGAAAAGTGCAAATAAACATGAATATAAAAAAAATAATTCAAAAATTATATCTAAAAAAATAAATATAAATGGAAATAAATCCATTTTTATTTTCACTTTTAGTAATTTATTTATTTATCTAGTCATTTATTTATTTAGTCATTTATTTATCTAGTCATTTATTTATCTAGTCATTTATTTAACTATTTATTTAGTCATTTATCTATTTATTTAGTCGTTTATTTAGTCATTTATTTATTTATTCAGTCATTTATTTATGTATTTAGTAATTTATTTATTTAGTCATGTATTTATTTATTTAGTCATTTATTTATTTAGTCATTTATTTATCTATTTATTTAGTAATTTATTTTTTATTAGGTCATTTATTTATTTATTTATTCATTTATTTGGTCATTTATTTAGTAATTTATTTAGTCATTTATTTATTTTGGATATTTTGGCAGTTTTGGGCCGTACTGGCCAAGTCGAAATGTTATTCAAATGAGGGAGCGGTCTAAGCGTGTCTTGGGTTGGACTCCACCGTTGCAAACTGCCCGTCATTGGTCGAGTGAGCAGCTCGGTGAACAAGGAAGTCTCGCCGGCTTGGAATGGAGAGCTCCAGCAATGGACGACCATCGCGTCCACCGTCACCTCAACTTGCGACTTGAGTTGTTGGACAACAAGTGAGAGCAGACGTCGTCCGTTGCTGGAGCTCTCCATTGCAAGCAGGCAAGATCTTCCAGTCCAGTTACTTCGAGTAAGAAAAAAATATATATATATAATCTCTTCTAGGATTAACATAAACAACCACAAGTGCGGTCCAGCAGTCAAATGGAGCTCTGCAGAGTCTTTGTTTACCCTGCCGAATCTCAACAATCTGTTTTCTTGCCTCATCCCATCTCACACACACACACACACACACACACACACACACACACACACACACACACATGGCCGCGCACCTGGGTAAGGTCACCTGTGCTCAATTAACCCCCTCCCGGACCCCTCTTTAACTATAGCCCATCAAAATCCCCCCTGTTCATCTCCACACACGCAAAACACTGAGCTGGGTCTTTGCGCACAAGACGGGTGGGCTGCCACGGCCCCCCTCACGGCAGCCCCTCGTATGACGATGACGTGAGGGAGGGAGGGAGTTTGTGGGGGGTGGGGGGGTTCATAGACCAGGAATGCGGGCCTTTGTGACCACACGCACTCCGAAAGACAGACACAGCGCGGGTCGCAAGTGTGTTTTCCCTCGTAATCCCCCCACTGCTCGAGTCTGAGCAAATATCTCCAACAGGCACGCTCCACGCTAACACCAGGCTCATCAAAACAGCCGACCGGGCGACCGGGGCGTGTCGCACCCCCAAACCTGAAGCACCTAGCAAACCCGCACCTTAGAGAGTGATGCTTTGATGCTAAGTCGAAACAAATAAATCCGATATTCCCGTGATGAAACACTTGACAACGCCCACCCTGGCACTTCCTTTTGGTCAAAGTATATTTCTTCTCAGGGCAACAGTAATCCGGGAACTGAAAACAGGCCTTTTCCCCATCCGCCGTCACACAACTTGTCATCTAAAACAAAGCAGCAGAAGGACCAGCTTTCCACTAGTGTGTTCAGGAATCTATGCTATGTGTAGCAATAAACTGCACGCATAATAGTCTTCGGATCCCAGAACAATATTCCCCGTTACAAATAAAGATCCTCCTTTCTAGGGTAGTTGTTGCTATGAAAAACCTGTGTGAATCTTTACTTGTAAGACACCTGGATTCATCGGCCCCCAATACAGTGTTTGGTTTTTCATGGTATTGGTGTTTAGTCATTGGAATTTGGTCTTTGGTATCGGTGTTCTCTGGATTCAAGTATTCTTCTTTGGTCCTGGAAAACGCGCTTTGATGGTGGCCTTAGAATTAGTCGTTGATATGCTTTTTGATATTAGTTTGAAGGCTGATACAGCTGGTAAAGTGTTCAATGCTTGCGAACGTAGCAAATGTAGGGTTTTCATCAGGATTTGTAAGATGTTCACAGACAGTTTTTTACTTGTCGCAAAGACATTTACAACATATTCAAGTTTTTCACTCTATGGCGAAGATCTTTTGAAACCTTTTACGAACCCTGAAGAAACCCCCCCAATTAGCTACATTAGCACATTAGCAATGATACTGGGAACTTTTCATTTATGGATTTATTTAAATTTCCACTTTATAAAAAAAATGATGCTAATGATCCTACACTTTCTATTTTTAAAAAATAAATAAAATGAAGAAATTATGTTGAAAGTGAGGAACTTTATTTACAGTAGAAAACTGTTCACTTGCTGTTTAATTTAGCTTAACACATGCAGAGGACTCTGGAAGCTCCCTACAATTTATGTTACATTTTTTTAGGCAAAGCTACCAATTCTTTTTAGGTTTTAAATGAAAAGATTTTTTTTTTTTACACTAATATTTTCACTTTTACTGCAAAAGAATATCGGCTTAAAATATTGGTTATCGTCTCCTTGACTACTAATAATATATATTGGTCTATGACTCATCTTTAGTACTGGTTTTTGATCAGATTTTAGTCTTGAGTATTGTTTATTGATAGTTGTCTTTGAAATTAGTCTTTGGTATTAGCTTTTGGTATTGATCTAGTCATTTACAATGTCTGGAATGCCAGAGGCAAAAACATCCCAAAAATGTTGAGGGGGATACATTGCAGTTGTTTCCTATCCTATGTTTCTATTTGAACAGCGTTGTTTGTTATTGTGGTGTGGGTGTACAAGTGCACTGCATCTAAGTGACAGCTGGTTCTCATAGTTGTTATGTCTTATTCAGTAACACGAGAGGGTTGGAATATGCTATAACCACAATAACAAACAGACAATTAATTAAAACAGTTTGGGTTTTTGATGCAGTTGTTGTATGCGGTGCAGCTGTGCCTAATATTATGACAAACGTCCCACAGAAACAACTCTGTCAGTTGTGGGAACTCCCTCCGCACGGCGTGCGAAGGTCTCGCCGCCGTGTGACTCAGAGGTTCCAGGACCGTGGGGAGTTTGACTGGTGTCGCTGGGCATTTGTCAGCGTGCGGGGAAAATGTGAGGCCAACGTGAACGCGTGCTAACCGGCGCGTCAGGCTCAATCAAGGCCTGGCTGAGAGGCAGCAGGTCCTCCGCGTCTGCGATACATGAAAACGTGTCTGGAAAGCGTCCTGTCAAATTGCAGCAAGTGACACTTCACAAGGGCAGCCATTTTATTTTGAAATTGCCGGCGAAAAAGCTGATATTTTCATCATCATCATCATTCAGCAAAAAAAAAGAACAAAGATCAAAATCAAACACTATCAAAGAGCTTTACAAACTATCAAAGACCATAACTATTACTATGATCCACACTAAAGACAACAAACACAAATGCTAAAGACATCAAAGATACTAAAGCTGATAAATACACTATCAATGACCAATACCTAAAATCAAAGACTAACAGCAAAACATCAATGACAAAAATTATCAAAGACAATATCAAACCTTTATAAACGATCAAAGATCATAATTACTACGACCCATACTAAAGACATCAAAGACAAACACTAAAGACAACATCAAAGATACTAAAACTGATGACAATTCCAAAGACAATATCAATGACCAATACCTAATATCAAAGGCCAGCAGTAAATAAACCAAATATCAAAACCAAACACTATCAAAGAGCTTTACAAACTATCAAAGACCATAACTATTACTCTGATACTAAAGCTGATAGACAATATCAATGACCAATACCTAAAATCAAAGACCAACAGCAAAACATCAATGACAAAAACTATCAAAGACAATATCAAAGACGTCAAAGCTTTTATCAAACACACATTTTATACACAATATCGACTAATATCAAAAGATAACATCAAAGACCAAATGCCAACTATTTTCACAAACAAAACCAATGACATCATCATGACCTATAAAAGAACAATACAAGACAATAAGGCCAATATACCACAACATCAGACGGATCAAAATGATCAAAGCCCACTAAACTTCATACGAACGACTAATAAAAAACATCTTTAAGACCAATACAAAAGACAACACCAAAGACACATACTAGTGAGTGCGCCAAACAAACCAAAACAAAAAAAGATCAGCACCACAAAATATTTGCTCGTGTATTCTATTCATAATAACGTTTCACAAATGAATTTTGCGCAGCGGGAGCATGTCGGGAAAACAAACGGCGTCGTTGTTTATCACGGTGGAGGTTGTAAACATTTGTCGTTTGATAAAGTGCGGGCGGAGGGAAGAAATAAATTAGCCGGTGAAACAAATCACCTTCAATAAAACATCAGCAACTTGTTCCCATTCACTGCACCGTGTGTGTGCGTGCCTCATGAATAAATGACAGGCGGGACATGTTTACCTCCCGCTCATTACACTCGCTCAAACACACACGCGCAAACACAACTTTTCCAAACACACACAAAGCAGCTCATGGGCCAAAAGGAGATTGTTAATAATTAACTCAAATGCAAAAATAAAAAAAGTCAACCTGAAATAATTCATCACCACAACGACGGAAGGGACCTCTCTGGGTCTCCTGTTTGCACCGACCAATTAGATTTCTTGATTACATTGATGTTAAGTTTCATCCTTATGACTCCACCCAAGTGTTGCTAATCTTTTTTTTTTGGTTTCTTTCAAAACATGTAGACAAGTTTTGGATGTGAAAAGTTGCGCAAAAAGCTCGAGCTAATATTGCGTCTTGCCGAACGTCAATCAAACTGATGCGACGGCGCACGTTTGACCCCTCCGGTTGTATTTCCCGCGAGTTGCGTGTCAGGTAAGCGACACAGGTGGACGAGCGCGCAAGAAGGGGTCTCGGGTGTCCCGTTTCAGGCGGCAGCTGGCGAGCGAGGGCCGGCCCGGAGGTCACCTCCTCCTCCTCCTCGTCACCCTCTCGCGGGCTCCGGGCCACCTCTCCGCCCCGCCCCGGTCCGGTCCCGGCCCGCCGTCACCTGATCCCTGCCCGACAATGGAGATCTTTTAATTACGAGGCCCCTCGGGCTCAGGTGCCGAGCGGGCCGAGCAGCGCCGGCATTCGGGCGTGTCGTCTCGCAGGCATGGCGATAATTGATCACATTGTGGAAGCGTGTAGCGCGCACAAAGGCCACGGGGGGGTGAGTGGTGTTAATTTTAGCCCGCGTGACAAGCACACATCGCGCTGGTGCTATTTTTAAAACAATACCTCACTTTTAACTATCATGCGCAGTAGGTATGACACAGTGGAAACTATGATGTCCTTTTCGCGTCAAAACGAAACATCAGTTACTACAGCGGGCAGCTTTTCATGTCGAACATCAATCACTACAATGGAGATCTATATAGGCCTTTTTTACGTCAAAGTTGAGCATCAGCCACTTGAGTGTTTTCTCTCATATTAAGACATAAGTCACTATCTTTCTTCTTTGATGTATGCAGAGCAATCGCTACAGTTGGCAACACATCAAAGTTTTTTTCTTTACATCTTTTAGCATCAGTTACTACATTGAACAGTTTGTGAAACCCTCTTTTTCACGTCAAAATCCAGTATCAGTCACTACTCACTACAAGTGAGAGAATAATAAAATAAACATTTTCACATCAAAGATGAGTATCAGTAACTACAGTAGATATCGATCTAAAATGTTTTTGTAAAATTTGAGCATCAGTCACTACAGTGGACGGAAGTCAAAAACATTTGTCCATATCAAAGATGAGCATCAGTCGTTATAGTGGATAGCTATTGAAAACAAATCTTGTCAAATTTGAGCATCAGCCACGACAAGAAGTCAGAAACACATTTTTCCATACCAAAGATGTGCATCAGTCACTACAGTGAATAGCATTTTAACACATATTTTGTATAAGTTGAGCATCAGTCACTACAGTGAACAGAAGTGGGGGGGGGGGATAAAAAAAAAATGTTTTCTTCATGTCATAGATGCACATCAGTCACTGCCCAAAGGCTTTAGTCTCTAATTCCAAAGTATCACATCAGTCACTACAGTTGAGTAGCAGGCTGCCGTGCAAAATGTGTTGGTGAGGAAAAACCCTGAGGGATGTTTTTCTAATCCATGCACTAATGGGTCAAGTCCACCTTTGAGGGCAGGTGTTAACTGGAGGCCCTCACATGACGGAGCTCTCGTCGCTCTCGGCTCGTCAAACATGGACGCCCCACTTGGCGGCGTTACGTACCCCGCGAGCCGATTCCGATGAGCTCACCGACGGGGTACGTCAGCTTCCCCCGAGTTTAAAATGAACCTTTTAATGACGTGCCAACGCTGGCCGACTCGGCCGGAGCATAAACGGCCTCGCCGCTGTCGCTAGGTGGCTGACGGCGGCCGGGCGGCCATTGGTGCTTCCGTGTTTGTTTGATCCTCGGCCCGCGTGTCACATGCTTCCTGACTCCAAATAGGCCACGGTCGCATTACGACGTTTGCACTTTCAGCGACGGGTTCACGCGGCGGGATCGCGTCGGGAGATCTCGCCGGCCGCTGCATGTTGTGCCCTTCTTAAATGCTAGGTTTTTGTGATATATTACAAAACCTGCCATTTGAACATGGGTGTGCAGACTTTTTATATCCACTATCCCAGAGGATGCCGCCCACTGTTCAGCCTGCAGTGGACATCTATACCCAATCTGCTTTCTGCTATACAGTCTGAGTGTCAAAAGGAGTTTATTTGGCCCCCTGACAAATGAAACGAGCTTCACCAGGCTTCACTCGTGCCCTTAAAGCGTCTCCAAGGAAAATTGAGTTAGAAAGCGCTTCGCTCTTTCTCCTTCTTTCTTTGCCTCCCGAGCAGCCGTCACAAAAGTTTCTCTTTGAAGGCACAAGACGAGGCAGGATCGACTCTTCTGGAGGACTTACGGAGGCCCTGATCCGATTACCCAGCAGGCACCACCCTCCTGAAAAATACATCTGCAGGCCACCGTGCCGCTTTTTAACCTTTGGCTGCATTTTTGACGGGTGGGAGGCGAGAGTTGTCTGTCAATTAGAGATGCTGTTCAAGTTAGCATCTTGCTAATGTGGTTTGTAATTGGAGCAAACAACCTGTACCGCTGGTTTACGCTGTAAATGTGGTGGTTCATATAATCATGTTTGGCAGGGTTTGAGTCATGTCATGAATATGAAATGGACGAATGATAGCAATGTTTTGGGAATTTTAAGGGAGGACATGCCCGGTGATTGGCTGGTGACCATTTGAGGATGTAACCCACTTTTGGCCAAAAGTCAGCTGGGGTAAGATCCAGCAAACCCTTGAGAATCGATGGATTTTAAGGGCATCTGATGGGATAGATTTTTGCCATGTTATGGGCAAGTGACGGAAATGTTTTGGGAAATTTGATGGGAAAGTATTTGAGCATGTAGTCGATATGTTTTTGGCATTTGACTGGAATGTTCTGCCATTTGATAGAATTGAATGAGGCATTCGAGAGGAAGCATTTTGGGCACCAGATGGATATGGTTTGGCCAAGTGACGGAAAATATTTGGGAAAGTGACGGACACATTTTTGGTAAGTGATGAAGTTGTAACCTGGCGACAGCCAGTACCTCTGCGAGAACAAAATTAATTGTAGCGTCCATTCGTCCACGTTGGGTTTGTTTGTTAGCCCCTGCGTCGGCGCTGGCTTCCTGGTTTCGCCACAGTTGCATATCCCGCCCCCAAACACAATGTCGCTCTGTGATTGGTCCGAACCACCAGCGGTTCGGAACGGCGGTTACCTGCGAGAGCGGTACAAGATGTATTGTCTGAAGTTTGTGAACTCACAAATACCGCGAGAATTCATCTTGCGAGAGCAAGGTTACAAGTTTTGGGTAAGAGGCAGAAATGTTTCAGGCAAGTGACAAAGTTGCATGTGAGGGTCAAGGTGCTGGAAAAACCACTTGATCCCATGCGGGATTTGCCACTGATGAGACATCCTGGCTGATTAACGACTGCCAACGTTCGGGAGGACTTCGCCAAGACTTTAATTGGAGTAGACAGCAGCTAACGATTGACTTCTCAGAGACTTCAATGAGCTGAGCAACCTGATTAGCGTGTTTACTTGAGCACTTGTCCCCAATTGGGAAGGTCAAGTGTGGGCGGCGGATTGTTCCCAAATGAAAAGTGATGCAGGTGCTTCACGGCAAAGGGGCTTGTTTGGGGCGACTCCCAAAGAGGCCAGACTTGGAAAAATCACATTAACAAGCCGAATTGAAGCATCCGGAGCGACGGATGATCCCATTAGAATGATACCTCCTCCCCCTCACAACTCCCTTCCTTCCCCGCCATCCTTCCTTTAAACCCACAGGAAATGGCTTTTTATGAAGCCAAATTAATTGACCATGAAACCGGCCCACGAGCACGCCGATGACAGATTATGTTCATTGCTGATTCGTCACATGTTTACAGAGCGCTGTCAAATTAGGCCTGCGCGTTAAGTATGGGAGCGTAATTAGCTAAGATTTTCCCAGTACAAATACTGATTAAATGTTTTGGGCATGTGATGGGAATTGTTTTGGAGATTTGGTTTGAGTGTGAGAGGGTTCTGATGTGAATGTTTTTGGGCATGTAGGACGTGTGATGGCAATGTTTCGGGTACATTTTGATGGAAAGGTTTTGGGTAACCGATTGGAATTATCAGATCAGGATGTGATAGGAACGTTCTGGGAATAGTGCAAAAATGTGCGTGTGGTGGGGAAAAGGTTTGTTTGTTCGTTATTCTGCTTCAATAAGCAGCCACAAAGTGTTAACAAATATGACTCCAAAAGGGTAAAATACCCAAATTAACTCATTAACATCATTACACCTACGTGAATTTAGAACTAAACGTTGCAAAATGTGATTCGGAATGTGTTTATTTTGTAAGAGATGAGTCCCAGCAGCAACAGATGGCAAGTTGTGGCTCCATTAGTCCGAGACGCTCGCTTGGGTGGCTTCCGTCAACAACGAGGTGCGTGCTATTGATTTGTCGCTGAAAAGAAAATTACTACACACACCAAAACATCTACTTTGCAGCTCACGGCGACAACGCGGGCGTGTTTTGCTTGATTTTGGCAGACATGACGGATGTGCTCGACACTGGCCACCTGTGCTTTCACAAGCGCAAACAATTTGGATTCAGATACCAGGTCTTTTGAAAAGTTTTGCAGCGCAAAGCCCCCCCGCGGAGGTCCCCGATGTGCCGGTGACTGCAGGCCACTAATGGAGGCTAATGGTGCAGAAACAAAGAGTCTGTCTGCTCAGTACAAGCAACAAACACAAAGCTGCCTGTCAGTGCTTCCTATTATTAAAACAGTCTTTATATAATAGGACTCCATACATCATATTACATTACTTACACCAACACAACTTCTTTTTGTCACATTATAAAAGAAGCATTCTCTCATTGTGACAAATTATGTGTTCTGATCTATTATAGTCATATTGCTCATCACGACTGTGTGCACACAAAATTTGTGTGGCATAATTGTTTGTGTTAGTAGTAATAGTCTGAGTATAGTGATCTTTGGTCACAAATATTTTGTGTTTTGGGAACTTTTTGAGCGGGAGACGGACATGCTTTAGGCAAGTGGGAGAAACATTTTGGGCAAGTTACGGAAATGTTTTGGGCATGTTAGGTTTTGGGCAAGCGATGGACATGTTTCAGGCGTATTCCGGACACCTTTCGGGCAAGGGACGGACACACTTTCGGGCAAGGGACGGACACACTTTCGGGCAAGGGACGGACACACTTTCGGGCAAGGGACGGACACACTTTCGGGCAAGGGACGGACACACTTTCGGGCAAGGGACGGACACACTTTCGGGCAAGGGACGGACACACTTTCGGGCAAGGGACGGACACACTTTTGGGCAAGGGACGGACACACTTTTGGGCAAGGGACGGACACACCTTTGGGCAAGGGACGGACACGTTTGGGCAAGTGACGGACACGTTTGGGCAAGTGACGGACACGTTTGGGCAAGTGACGGACACGTTTGGGCAAGTGACGGAAACGTTTTGGGCAAGTGACGGAAACGTTTTGGGCAAGTGACGGAAACGTTTTGGGCAAGTGACGGACAAAATTTTGGGTAAGTGACGAACATGTTTTGGACAAGTAAAGGACATGTTTTGGGCAAGTAATGGACACATTTTGAGCAAGTGAAGGACATGTTTTGTGCATGTCATGTTTTGGGCAAGCGATGGACATGTTTCAGGCATATGCCGGACAGTTTTGGGCAAGTGACGGACACGTTTTGGGCAAGTGACGGACACGTTTTGGGCAAGTGACGGACACGTTTTGGGCAAGTGACGGACACGTTTTGGGCAAGTGACGGACACGTTTTGGGCAAGTGACGGACACGTTTTGCGAAAGTGATGGACACGTTTTGCGAAAGTGATGGACACATTTTAGGCAAGTGACGGACACATTTTAGGCAAGTGACGGACACGTTTTGGGCAAGTGATGGACACGTTTTACGCAAGTGATGGACACATTTTAGGCAAGTGACGGACACGTTTTGGGCAAGTGATGGAAATATTTTGGTCATATGATGGACATGTTTGGGAAAATGCATTCTGGGTATGTAAAGGATGTTATAGGAGTGTTTTGGGCGTATTCTGGAATATATGTTTTGGGCATACAAAGGACATGTCCTAGAAATGTGAGCTTTTAAAGGGCATATGATGGACATACTTTGAGAATGTAATGGACATCGGCTGGACATATTTTGGAGCATGAGATGGACCATGCCATATGTTGTCGTGAGCAGCCACATTTTTCCCCGAATCTCAGTTTCATTTCCGGTTTGTATGCCTATCATCACATTTCCCTCACTGCCCCAGCTGGCACGCATCCTCGGACCACAGTCTCACGAGATTTGCTGATTTTGCTTCCCTGTGCACTACAACATTCCTGGATGCTCCAAAATGTTCCATTCGCGCATTGCGAGGAGGGACCACGACTGGAATGCACACCAATTAAGCATCCCGAGCGTCCCGGTATTTTGTTTTGGGTTTTTTTCCATCCCTGAGTGTCTCTCCTTGGCCCCCACCCAGTCCCGCCCTCGCTGTCTGTCTGTGTAAACAACGTAATCACACTCAGAGGCTTGCGGGCTGCGTGTTGGGCTGCGACTGTCAATCATCAGAATTGGACTTCTTTGGCGGAAAAAAAAAAAAAAAAAAAAGTTTACCAAGAAAAAAAACAAAAACAAAAAGACCACGATGAGGTAGTCATGTTTTAGTGACGACTACCTGTTAACACAACTGCAGCAGATGTTTTCTGGCTCCTTGACGCAGATGCGCTTGATCCAAGATGATTGGTCGGAATTACAGGCTGTAAGATGATAGCGGAGGACTGACTGACTGCTTGAGCGTCAAAGTGACGGGAGAGAGCTGCTGCATAATAGAAGCACCTGGTCGACCTGCAGGAGGACCGACAGTGATGCGTTTGTGTGACATCACAGCAGGGGGGCAGCTCCATGGAAAATGAACTAAGATAAACACAACGTGCTGCCACTGATCAGAACAAGAATGATACAGGCAAAAGTAGTGGGACAAATTCCAACATAGCTATCACTAACACTGGCTGGAAACCCAAAATTCAAACCCTACCCTTTGCCTGAAACCTTGACCTCGCCTTGAAACCCTAATGCTATTTTGAAACCTGAACCATGTCTTTCATCTCTAAACTGAAACCTTGAGCGTGCCTCGAGTCCCTCATTTAAGACCCAAATCCTGAATTCAAACTACAGTATAACCCTGTCTTGAAACCCTAACCCTGGCTTCGACTATGGTCTTGCAACGCAACCATAACCACATCTTGAAACTCTAATACTATTTTCAATCCCCAAAACAAACCACAAAAAGAATCACCACCACACATAAACAGAAGCCCAGAGGTGTCGATTGAGAAGGAATTCATGTGTATACATCCTGTATTTATATAGCACATTTTCCTGAGTGAGAACGGAAGACCGTGCCTTTAAAATCCTCATTTTAAACCTGAATCCTGATTAGAATCCATAAATGGCACCCGTTTGAAAACCCTGAATTCAGGTTTCTGTTGGTCAATGTGGTCATGTTCATGAGGCCTCTGATGTAAAGTTTTGCCACACCAAATTTATGCAAGTCTGCAACTCTCAGGATATGCTTACAAAATCTGTCCTTTCTCAACTTCTATTCAAATTTTATTCCTAGCACAAGAAGCAAAAACTGGTGCGGTATCTTCAAACATGAAGACACTCAAAGCAGGAAGTTTTCAGACTTTTTCTGTGTGAATAATTCAGTGATGTTTTTTCCCCACAACTTTCCAAAAGTTCTGAGCCGTCGTTCCACACGTCACAAAGACGTTTTTCATCCCAGCGTGTCCTCCGACGCGCTACAGGTGCACAAAATGGCGCCATTGTCGTCCATGCGCGCAATATGCCCCGATGATGACAAAGCCCCCCTCCCCCAGTCCCTACCCGACTTCTTGTCGTCGCGGCGAGACGTTGCCGTCACCTCGTAATGAACTCGCGGGGCTGATTTAAAGCGCCATTAGTGTCACGAGGCGGCGGGCGGGCAGCGGGAGCGACGGCGGCAGGCGCAGATGGCGGCGCAATCGTCGTAAATGTTAGCGAGGAAAAGATGAGCAAACTTTGTGTGGCCAATATCCCGCATCGCTGGACTGGAAAATAAAAGAAAAACAAAACGGTACGTGCCGTCTTTGAAAGAAAAAGTAGCGGAGTGACACTCCAGTCGAGTTTGTTGACTCATGTTGTCGGCCCTGCGCAGCTTTTTCATCTGACCAGGCGGCCATTGTGGAAGGACGCGAGGAGCCGAGGCATGCTGGGATATACGCTTGTCAGTGGGGAGCCTGTGGGGGGTTGGTGGCACAGGTTGCTAAGACACGCAGGGCAGCTGGCAAGTTAGCTAGTTGGACATTATTGTTCTATTAAAAATACAAATGTAGCTGCTAAGTTACTTTGACACTTGAACTAAGGCTATAGAACCCTATTAAAGCCCCCATTAAAGTCTTACACTAATTTAGAACCCTAAACCTGATTTGAAAACCCAACCCCTGTCTTAAAACACCACTTTAAAAGCCTAAAGCTGTACTCAAACCATTTTTTTTATTTTTATTTTTTTATTTTATTTTTTTTAAAGACAAAAAGATAAAGACAAAAAGTACAAATAAAGAAACATGTAACATAGATGGTGCGATCTTTTTCTTCTGTATTTTGACTTTGCGGAGTGACAAGTACGCAATACTTGCTCCACAGTATCCTTAACTAATTTGCTCCCAATGACGTGTTATTTTTTAATGTTTTAAGTGTCCCAAAGACGTATTTATACGTTTTTTTGTTGTTTTTATGCTAGAGCATACAGAAGGCTTTGATGCAGCCTCTCAACTGCAAAGAACGATTGCAGAAATGGTAGTTATTACACAAACGGCCAGCAGGTGGCAGCAGAGCAAAGGAGATCAACCAGAGCCATGTAGAAAAAAAGCTAAATTACTTACAATTTTGAATAGATTTGTGAAAACTGATGAAACTTGGCTCTCTTCTAATGCTAATTGCTGTAAAACGGAACCAGATAGAAACATACTTTTTTTTTCCTGGCGAAAGAAGAGACTTTAATCTTTCTTTTGATAGGTTCCATGCTTTTATAGCCATAGAACACAATATTCTGTGGGCCTTGCAAAATCAGTCAAAATCCAGTAAAACAGCCGGGAGCGAACGGGATCGTTTCTGTGAAAATGGCTGGAAGTGAATGAGTTAAGAGCAGGGCGGAATGAAAAAAAAAATATTAAAAGGCAGTTAAACAAGATGATTGCTACAAGTGGAGCAAGTAAAACAAATGGAGCTTTTGGCCGCCTCCTTTATGTGATGGCACAAGTGTTGAGTTAGTGCCGTGACTGAAGAGATATGATTGAAAAAAATAACAAATGGCATCAAGTCATCATTCCCAGCTGGCACACTCACACACAGGCAATATGAACCGCATAAAGCCTCGCCGTATTCATGACTCTGTCCACATAAAAGCCGCTAAATGCCCACATAAACATCCTCTCGACTGTGCCGCCCTTCAGTTCCCATGTAAATAATAAGAAAAAGGAGGCGAGTCTCCAGAAACTTGATAGCGAACGTGATGAAATGCAATCAGAACAAGGTGATGACAACGTCGGGGAAAAGAGGATTCCTTCCTATCCTATTTCCACCCCTACCCCGCGCTCTCTTTATCCTTCCTGCGACACCGCTAGCCATTAGCATTGTGCTAGTCATCGCCTTCGAGCGACAAAGTGCGTCCCATGATGGCGAACGCACAAAATGAGAACACGTAGGGAAAAAGGCATCATAGTAACTTGAGAAAATTTGAACCTTGATTGCCATCAAGGGTGCGATTTGTTCAGCATGTAAATTTTGCACAGTCCTCAAGATGCTAACAGCCAAGCTAGGCTAATTTTTTCATTCTAATTGTAGGTGTGGTGCCCCTGAGTCTTCATCATTCTGTAGCTTAACTAGCCGAAGGGTTGAATTATTACTCTGACTGAACTGTGATTTGATTAGTTTGACAGCTACAACGTTACTGTTCCACTCCAGTCCTGTTGATGGCAGTAATGTGTAATAGGCAACTTTGAAATCTACAGTATTAAATTTTAAATATCCATGTATATTTACTTTTTGGCATTTATTTATATTATTATCGCCACCATTATTACAAGCTATTTTTTTTGTTTTTATTACTATTATTTTTATCATGATTTTTTAACTACTATGTATGAACGGCGAATTGCTGAATTAAATACATTGCTAAAAATTTAACCTTAAAATTTTACTTGTTTTGTTCTCAAAAATTATATTTATAAATCAAATTGTTGAATGTAACCACATTTTTAGCATTTATTTTGATTCCATTATTATTGTTGAATTTTTTATTTGTTTTCATATAAATCCACATTTCCACTCGTAACTTGGATTTCACTATTTTTGTAATTATAAATATAGCAAAAGTGCTTCTGTGGTGTACGAACATCCAGGGAATGCGGGGAAGGTCTTCAGGCAGCAGTCAGGCCTTTAATCATTTGTTTGGTGGCAGGGGGGTGGGTTAGGCTTTCATCTGTCCGGGGGTCCCGGTAGCCTCCTCTGAGGGAAGCCCGGGTCCCGGGAGAGCAGCTCTCAGCTCAATGTTACGTTCCCAGCAGCGGACGAGGCTGCAGTGCAATCAGCGGCCACTCATCAACATTAAGCCACGTTGGCCCCCGTTTAACCCTCGCATGTCCACCTTTCTGGAGCCCGCAAGCTGGCAAAGGCCGATGGTGTCCCGTTTCTCTGCTGCTTTAGCCTCTGAACTGTGAGGACAGATGGGCGGGGACCTCAACCCCCAGTTAGGGACCTCCTGGGAGGCCAAATAGGTCCCGGAGAGCGAGACTGTATTTCGATACAAGCATATGTACTGTTTGGCGCAGGAATTCAAAGATGACATCTTTTACATTACACTGAAAATCTATTGAAATGTACTGTTGATATATACTTGATGAAGCAGCATGTGGCTCATTACCCAAGCGAATTCCCGTTGCCAACTAATTGTAAACAATATAATGTTTGTCACAAGGCGGTTCCTCGTGTTGTGAAGTGACAGGGCAAAGCTACTCCATTCGAGTCGTCGCTTGGGCCGTAATGTCGGAAGCGGAGGCATCATTCATAAGTCATTTACGGCCTGTCTCATAAGATCAGCATGAGTGGCTGTTTATGGGCCGCTGTGATTCTTAGCAGGCTTGTAAAAGAAGCTCTGGCTTGGTGGAATTCACTTAAGCTAACAAGGGGCAGGCGGGCTGAGGTGAGAGAACACGTCTCACTTGCAAGAAGACGAATAGTGTGACGTCTTGCCCATAGGTTCAGCAATTAGTTGTTTTACACCCATTCATCCATCCACCATCCATCTTTTCATTCATCCTTCTTCCATTCATCTGTACACCCATTCATTAACCCTCCATCCGTCCATCCATTTGCCCAATCATCTGTCAGTCATTCCACTCATCCATTAACAGGTAATCCTTTTCATCCATCTCCCCAATAATTCATCCATTTTACAATCGTCCATCAACCATCCTATCATCCATAAGCAAATCCTCTATTCCTCCCATCCGTCAAGAGCTACATCCATCCGATCATCATTGATTCATCTGTTGTCCATCTATCATCAGTTCATCTGTTCACCAAGTTACATTCCAATTATCCATTCATAATACAGGTAATCACATCCATAATTCCATTTCCACTTCCATTATCATTGAGTCAACCTTCATTCCTCCATCCATCCATCCATCTGTCTAGTCATCCATCCATACAAACAAAGCAAATGTTTCCTTCGTAGTAGAAATAAGAAAATAAACTACATTTCAAATTTGTTGAGCGAAAGTCATTCGTGGCTGAGTACCCGTATTTATTTTATTTATTTTTTCATTCAAGCTTGACGTTACAAACAGCTAAATGTTTTGTTAAGTACTACCTTATTTTCCATCTAGTACTTTAAATACCATACAGCACTACTGTAAACATATCCTGACCACCCCATTGCAGTCTGAAATGCAAGCCGACCTCAAAGGGCAAACGTGGTGCAGTCTTCACTTTTTGAAGCGAGGGTGAGCCTCCGAGAAACTTTTTCTCCATCGATAATTCAAACAAACCAGTGGCCCACAATCTTGGATCCAGCTGGCACACACCGTGTAAACATCCCAACCAAGAACTCCTAAGTAGTGGCGGCAGAAAAAGGCCACATCTGCGATCGGCGTGTCGAGAAAAACTCGAGATGTTTGAGATACGGACGGCCGAGATACGGGATGGTCCTTCCAAACGGCCGGGCGAAATAATCCGCGTTTACTTTCTGGGAACGTCCTCGCTCGAGCGGCATGAAGACGTGACGGCTCGCGAATGGGCACGCCGTCAACGTGACGGAAGGTGAAAACAAATCCCTCTTCGGTCTCATGTGAGGCTAACTTTTCCCACATGGAAAGACAGACATTCCGGGAAAAGTCTGGCTCGGACGAGAAGCCTCAAACCTGAGATTCGGTTGGTGATACTGTAACGTTGGCAAAGAGCGCTCGTTTCTCCGCCCACAGAGGACAACCCCTTTGCCAAAGCGATGCTATACGCCTGGCTTTTATCAACATGTAGAGGAGCTATTTGTTGGCATCTGGTCACATCCATGGCAACGAAGCCTATTCTACACACGGCAAACATCCAGAACGTCTTAAATTAGTGTCATGGGTCATGAGACTCTTAATGTTTAACTCCTGTAACCAAGAAACGATGTTTTGGGGAAACGATTCAAGTCACGAAGACATGTGTTCGGGCCTTTCATCCATGATTTTGGTCGCTAAAAAAAATAAAAAATAAATTAAAAAAAATCTATGAAGAGAGAAAATGCCCATTCTTGAGCTTTCATCGTGGTGTGACAGAAAACCGAAAGCTCATTTTTCATGTTGCTGACAAACTGGCTGAGGATGCTGAATTTTTCCGGCAATCACAAGAAGGACCAAGTAAACGACAAATGGCCGCTTTACATCAAAATGGCAGACTTCCTGATATTTCGGCATCACATCACAAAGGCATGTGTCATGACTCGGGTCATGCAGGAGTAATGTTTGGGTTTTGTCTCATGTCGGGGGTCACGCCTGGGTTAAGTTTGAGTAGAGTTCATGACCGTGCACCAGAGTTCATGACGTGTTACGTGTCTGTTTTGGGTATTGATGTAACAGCATCCAGTTTTAACTAGTTTTAGGCTATATGATGTCTGGACTATGTGATGTCAGGAATCTTTTATGCTATATGATGTTTGTTGATGTCAGGAACTATTTGTAATTACTGGGTGAACAGCCAATCAGAGAATTCCATGTCAGTACTGGTACTCACATGTCTAGCCACAACCAATGAGATTGATTGACCGTCTATATAAGGGTCTGAGAATTGTGTGTGGTTTGCCGGATTATTGATCACTGTCCTCTGTGCTACCTCGCAGCCCAAGGGGGCTTGGCATCTCGTGATTCTCGATGCATTCTCGTTGTTTTTCGTTTTAGTCAGGTTATGTGAATAAATAGTTAAAACCTTTTTTGTGTCTGGGTTTTGGGATCCAACCTCTTAGCATACAACAGCATGCAACCAAACCAAACTGCAACCTGTAGATTGGTAGCCATCTCAAACAGGGCAGCGCAATTAATCGAAATTCAATTACAATTTCAATTATTACACTCCACAATTGCAAAATCAGCATAATGGTTTAAAAAAAAAAAAAAAAAAAGATTATATGTTTAAATGTATACATTTGAACTTTTTAAAATTATAAAATAACTAATAAATTTTGTTTCATCCGAAAGGAACTTCCATAATTATGTTTCAAAGAATTATATTAGTCTTAATATCTTGCTTTGTACAAAAAAAAATAAAAAATAAAAAAAAATAAAAAAAAAAATGCACATGCTGCACGCATGCCAACTTCAAGTTTTTGCCAACATAAATAAATAAATATATATTATAAATTCTGTTTGGTCCAAAAGTAACTTACATAATTATAGTGTTTTTTTAATTCGATTTAATATTTTTAAATGTGTAAACAGACTTCCAAAGGTCTTTTTTTTAGGCAGGTTTTTTTTTTGTGCTTCGAACTCATGATAGGCACGCCTATCAAATTTCACACTGCTAAGTGAAACTAGCTTCAGGGGCTGAATTTAAAATAAAAATCTTGTGGTTATTTGAGCTTTGGGTTTTTTGTGTTGAGTCATCAAACTTCTTAAAAATGACCCTTAAACGGCAGTTATTGTCGGGTGCCGCTTTGAAGCTGAAGAGCGCCGCAAAGTCAGCCGTAAAAAATGGAAGGGATGAAAGCGTCTTTAATCTGAAGGGGGGGGGGGGGCGCAAAGCAGAAGAACGCAGATAGGCGTCATGGTAACAAGGTCACTCTGAGCACTACAAACAAAAGGCCTCAACGGCAATTACTGTATTTTTAAAAATGTAAACATTGCAATATACATATGCTGCTTGAACAAATGTATTTGAATGCCTACAGGAAAATGAGCCCACAGAGTGTGCCTCATACATAAGCGGATTGAGTCGCTAGACGGAAGCAACTTAGTAAAAAGCACATTGAAGTCCGCTTGGAGTTTGGCCAAAGGCACCGAAGGGACTCCGTGGTCTGACGAGTCAAACATTGAACTCAGACTTGAATATGAATATCTCTGCAAAGATCGGAAAATTGCTGCACATCGACACTCATGGAATGTAATTCCATAGTTCATGTGATTTCTTAGTTTGTTTTTTTAACTGTATAACTGTATTTGAAAAAAATGTAAACTGTTCTTCTGTGGGAACAATGAATTAAATACATTTCGGAATAATGCTCAAACATTAAAAATGTGGAAAAATTGAAACGCAGTGAATGCTTTCCAGATGCATAGTATGTCAGCGAGCTGAAAAAGTTGATTATCAAAGACATGCCTTGTGATATCCTTGATCGAATCGAAAGGTTGTTTTGGAAGGACCGCGTCGCACCACCTGTGCAATGACAGTGCAGTTCAAGTCGCGAAACCGGACGCTCAGCAACGGTCGCGGGTCTTTTTACTGGCGCAGATTTACCCGTCCACTTATCATTCCCAAGCCATCAGCAGCTCGGCTGGCGAGCGACACCGGAGAGCGATTTCTAATACGCTGCACGCAAAGCGATGACAACACACACATGGAGATTAATGGACCAGCTCTGGATTCTTCTTCTTTTTTTTTTTTTTTTGTGCGAATTGGCCCACTAAATGGACGTGAGCACCACAGCAGCAGTCCAGTTCCAATCCCTTTCAAACTAGATTTAAAATACATATACAAAACAAAAGAACATGCATCTCCAATTTTATGGATTTTTGTAGGATTTCTTTTCCTACCAGAAGAAACATGTTTCACTCACAAAACAAAACAAAATATATTTTTTTTAATCCATAACAGAATAAAAAATATTAATTTTGCTAATTTTAGTTTCATGTCTTATTTTAATGAGGTTCACTTTAAAAAATTTGTTAATATTTAATGGATTTTTTTGTATTTTTTCTTCCACCAAAAAAAAAAATAAAACAAAAATAAAATAAATGTACCACCCACAAAAACCTAAATATAAAACATATATTTCTCATTTTGCATGTTTCATTATTTTGAATGATTTTTTACAATGTATGTTTTATTAAGGCTGAAATTAAAATAGGATGTTCATAAGAAAAAAAAAAAAATCCAATTTTAAATCTTTTCATTTTTTTTAAACACTTTAATTTTATAGGGAGACTTTAAAATTTGTCCTTTTTATTTATTAAACACAAATCCACTATTTTTTCTCTCCATCGATGCATTTTCATTATTAGGGCCCGAGCAGCGACCGCTGCGAGGTCCCTATTGTTTTTGTAAAAATTATTATTATTATTATTATTATTATTATTATTATTAGGGCCCGAGCAGCGACCGCTGCGAGGTCCCTATTGTTTTTGTAAAAATTATTATTATTATTATTATTATTATTATTATTATTCTTCTTCTTCTTTATTCTCCGCAAACGATCGCGATTTTGGGTACCTAAACATTCACGAAAACTCACCAAACTTTGCACACTCCTCAGGCCCGGCGAAAAATTTGATATTATGAAGTCGTTTTAACAACGCGACTCTATAGCGCCCCCTAGCATAGAAAAATAAAAACCAATCCCGGCACGTTTGAGCTAGAGCAACGAAAATTGGCAGGCACGTGTAGCACCCCGAGACGCACAAAAAAGTCTATTGGGACCATGTAGCTAAAATGTACAGGAAGTGAGCTATGAATTTTTTTATGTCCAATTTTGGCCTATTTTGGCACATTCACTGTGGTCATGCTTTTTCCCCCTTTGCAAACATTTTTCATCCAATTGACTTCAAACTTGGCATTTATCATCTCAAGACCTGAGAGAACAACTGGGCAAAACATCTTGCCCTTTCGAAATACTATATGACGGGGGAGGGGCATCAAATATTGCCTTTAAAATTTCATTTGTCCAGAAAGAGCAAATGCTTAATAACTCCCATGTTCAAGCTCCAAAAAATCTCAAACTTCTCAGGCAACGTAATAGTCACGGCCTGAAAACATTTATATGATAAAATTCAGTTATACAAATAGCGCCACCTAGTGGTAACAATAAATGTCATACTTTACGTTTTTAGCTACTGTGCCGAGCTTGTTGCAGGGATCCAGTTGAAAATTGGTCAGAAAAGCCTTAAGATGTTGATCATGCCCCACACCGAATATTGTAACTTTTCGCCAAAGGGCGTGGCCGCTACGGTAACACAAAGTCTGAAGAATTTTCGTGACAACAAAAGCTGCATGAACTTGGCCCAGATGATCCAATCTTCTCAAAATTTCACACATTTGATGAGAGTCCAGCCCTAAAGACATCTACAAACTTATATTTCATCTTACTGATAGCGCCACCTAGTGGCAATTTTTTTTTTAACGAATTTTCTTCTACGTTTTTCTCCAAACACGTTAACTGGACCTACCTCATATTTGCTCAGATGAGGGTTTCGGCCTTCATGGTGTCACAACACGAAGTTTGTGAGTTTTCGCGAATCGCTGTGGGCGTGGCTAAGCACTGTTCGCCAAGAAAACAACGCCAGTTTTGAGGGTCTAAACATGCGCAGAAACTCATGAAACTTGGCACACACATCTGGCCTGGTAAAATGAACAATATTTTATTGTTGATTGTGCTATTTTTACAAAAATGACTCAATAGCGCCCCCTAGAAATTTTTAACGAAGCAGCCCCGATTGTACGTTTAAGCAAGATCTACGAAAATTTTTACGTGTATGAGGGAGCCAAAGACCTACAAAAAAGTCTCTCGGACCCATATGCTAAAATGAACAGGAGGTGAGCTACGAATTTTTGAATGTCCCATTTTTTACGATTTTAGCACATTTACAGGGGGCATACTTTTGCCCACTTCTCCTACACGTTTCATCCGACTGACTTCAGACTTGACCTGGGCTATGTCAAGACCTGAGCCAACAACAGACGGAAAAATCTTGACTTTTGCAAATACTATATGATGAGGGCGGGGCATAAAAATGTGTGTTTCGCACTGAAAAAGGATATGCTTAATAACTCCCCGATACATGCTCCAAAAAATCCCAAACTTGACATGTATGTTTATCGTCAAGGCCTGAAGGTATCTCTATGACAACATTCAGTTATATATGCAGCGCCACCTAGCCCTTGAGGCATGAAAAAAAAATACCCCACTTACAGTATTTTGTACAAAAAATGTAAACTCATTCTCAGTGTGATAACTAAGTCATTTAGGAATATTCTTTTACTTTCCACCACTCAAAATATTCACTGGCATCAGACCTAACCAAACATACATATTTTTGTTATTTAGTTTTATGTATTTTTGATAGCCTCTATGGACATTAAAAGCAGTATCGTGAATGAAGGCTATGCTTAATAACTCCCAGGTACATGCTCCAAAAAATCCCATACTTGAAATGTATATTTATAGTCAAGGCCTGAAGGTATCTCTATGACAAAATTCAGTTATAAATACAGCGCCACCTAGTCCTTGAGGCATAAAAAAAAAAAAATGCCTCACTTACGGTATTTTTGCAAAAATTGTAAACTCATTGTAAGTGTGATAACTAAGTCATTTATGAATATTCTTTTACTTTCCACCACTCAATATGTTCACTGGCATCAGACCGATCCAAACATACGTATTTTTTATTTAGTTTTATTTATTTTTTTGATCGCCTCTATGGACAATAAAAGCAACATTGTGCAATGAGTACGAGCGATGATGCGTGTATATATACTTTTACGAAAAATACCAATCAGGGCAACTCATTGCCTAAAAATAAAAAAAAGACGCTGATTTTTGCAGATCTTAACAATCACCAAAACCCATTGAGCTTGACACACTCATCACACCTGGCAAAAAAACAAAAAAAAATCCACATGTTTATCATGCCATTTTCAAAGAAATTCTGCTTCCAATGTGCCAGTACCCCAACGTGCAAGTACCCCAACGTGGCCTGGGCTGCGAGGGCCCTTTATAGCTGCTCGCAGCTCTAGTTAGGGCCCGAGCAGCGACCGCTGCGAGGTCCCTCTTGTTTTTGTAAGAATTATTATTATTCTTCTTCTTCTTCTTCTCCGTAAACGATCGCATTTTTGAGGGCCTAAACATTTACGAAAACTCACCAAACTTTGCAGTCTCTTCGGGCCCGGCGAAAAATTTGATATTATGTAGTTGTCATAACAACGCGACTCTATAGCGCCACCTAGCGTAGAAAAATAAAAACCAATCCCGGTCCGTTTGAGCTAGAGCTACGAAAAATGGCAGGCACGTGTAGCACTACGAGACGCACAAAAAAGTCAGTGGAAGCCATTTCCTAAAATGTACAGGAAGTGAGCTATGAATTTTTTAATGTCCAATTTTGGCCTATTTTGGCACATTCACTGTGGTCATGCTTTTTCCCCCTATGCAAACATTTTTCATCCCATTGACTTTAAACTTGGCATTTATCATCTCAAGACTTAAGAGAAAAACTAGGCAAAAAATCTTGCGTTTTCGAAATACTATATGACGGGGGCGGGGCATCAAATATTGCCTTTAAAATTTCATTTGTCCAGAAAGAGCAAATGCTGAATAACTCCCATGTACAAGCTCCAAAAAATCTCAAACTTCTCAGGCAACGTAATAGTCACGGCCTGAAAACACCTATATGAAAAAATTCAGTTATACATATAGCGCCACCTAGTGGTTACAATAAATGTCATACTTTACGTTTTTAGCTACTGTGCTGAGCTCGTTGAAGGGATCCAGTTGAAAATTGGTCAGAAAAGCCTTAAGATGTTGATGATGCCCCACACCGAATATTGTAACTTTTCGCCAAAGGGCGTGGCCGCTACGGTGACGCAAAGTCTGAAGATTTTTCGTGACAATAAAAGCTGCATGAACTTGACCGAGATGATCCTATCTTCTCAAAATTTCACACATTTGATGAGAGTCCAGCCCTAAAGACATCTACGAACTTATATTTCATCTAACTGATAGCGCCACCTAGTGGCAATTTTTTTTCTTACGAATTTTCTTGTACATTTTTCTCCAAACACGTTAACTGGACCAACCTCATATTTGCTCAGATGGGGGTTTCGGCCTTCATGATGTCACAACACGAAGTTTGTGAGTTTTCGCGAATCGCTGTGGGCGTGGCTAAGCACTGTTCACCAAGAAAACAACGCTAGTTTTGATGGTCTAAACATGCGCAGAAACTCATGAAACTTGGCACACACATCTGGCCTGGCAAAATGAGCAATATTTTATCATGTATTGTCCTATTTTTACAAAAATGACTCAATAGCGCCCCCTAGAAATTTTTAACGAAGCAGCCCCGATTGTACGTTTAAGCAAGATCTACGAAAATTTTTAGGTGTATGAGGGAGTCCATGACCTACAAAAAAGTCTCTTGGACCCATGTGCTAAAATGAACAGGAAGTGAGCTATGAATTTTTGAATGTCCCATTTTTGACGATTTTTGCACATTTTCAGGGGGCATACTTTTGCCCACTTCTCCTACACATTTCATCCGACTGACTTTAGACTTGACCTGGACCATGTCAAGACCTGAGCCAACTACAGGCAGAAAAATCTTGACTTTTGGAAATACTATATGATGAGGGCGGGGCATCAAATTTTGTGTTTCGCACTGAAAAAGGATATGCTTAATAACTCCCCGGTACATGCTCCAAAAAATCCCAAACTTGACATGTATGTTTATAGTCAAAGCCTGAAGGTATCTCTATGACAAAATTCAGTTATATATGCAGCGCCACCTAGCCCTTCAGGCGTGAAAAAAAAATACCCCACATACGGTATTTTGTACAAAAAATGTCAACTCATTCTAAGTGTGATAACTCCCATGTTCAAGCTCCAAAAAATCTCAAACTTCTCAGGCAACGTAATAGTCACGGCCTGAAAGCATCTATATGATAAAATTCAGTTATACATATAGCGCCACCTAGTGGTAACAATAAATGTCATACTTTACGTTTTTAGCTACTGTGCCGAGCTCGTTGAAGGGATCCAGTTGAAAATTGGTCAGAAAAGCCTTAAGATGTTGATCATGCCCCACACCGAATATTGTAACTTTTCGCCAAAGGGCGTGGCCGCTACGGTGACGCAAAGTCCGAAAATTTTTCGTGACAATAAAAGCTGCATGAACTTGACCGAGATGATCCTATCTTCTCAAAATTTCACACATTTGATGAGAGTCCAGCCCTAAAGACATCTACGAACTTATATTTCATCTTACTGATAGCGCCACCTAGTGGCAATTTTTTTTCTTACGAATTTTCTTGTACATTTTTCTCCAAACACGTTAACTGGACCAACCTCATATTTGCTCAGATGAGGGTTTCGGCCTTCATGATGTCACAACACGAAGTTTGTGAGTTTTCGCGAATCGCTGTGGGCGTGGCTAAGCACTGTTCGCCAAGAAAACAACGCTAGTTTTGAGGGTCTAAACATGCGCAGAAACTCATGAAACTTGGCACACACATCTGGCCTGGTAAAATGAACAATATTTTATTGTTGATTGTACTATTTTTACAAAAATGACTCAATAGCGCCCCCTAGAAATTTTTAACGAAGCAGCCCCGATTCTACGTTTAAGCAAGATCTACGAAAATTTTTACGTGTATGACGGAGCCAAAGACCTACAAAAAAGTCTCTTGGACCCATATGCTAAAATGAACAGGAAGTGAGGTACGAATTTTTGAATGTCCCATTTTTGACGATTTTTGCACATTTTCAGGGGGCATACTTTTGCCCACTTCTCCTACATGTTTTATCCGACTGACTTATGACTTGACCTGGACCATGCCAAGACCTGAGCCAACAACAGACGGAAAAATCTTGACTTTTGGAAATACTATATGATGAGCGCGGGGCATCAAAATTTGTGTTTCGCACTGAAAAAGGATATGCTTAATAACTCCCCGATACATGCTCCAAAAAATCCCAAACTTGACATGTATGTTTATCGTCAAGGCCTGAAGGTATCTCTATGACAACATTCAGTTATATATGCAGCGCCACCTCGCCCTTGAGGCAAAACAAAAAAATACCCCACATACGGTATTTTGTACAAAAAATGTAAACTCATTCTAAGTGTGATAACTAAGTCATTTATGAATATTCTTTTACTTTCCACCACTCAAAATGTTCACTGGCATTAGACTTATCCAAACATGTACTTTTTTATTTATTTTTGATAGCCTCTAATGGACATTAAAAGCAATATCGTGAATGAAGGATATGCTTAATAACTCCACGGTACATGCTCCAAAAAAATCCCACACTTGACATGTATGTTTAGAGTCAAGGCTTGAAGGTATCCCTATGACAACATTCCATTATATATACAGCGCCACCTAGCCCTAGAGGCATAAAAAAAAATACACCAACTTAACGGTATTTTTACAAAAAAAAAAAAAATCCACATGTCAAGGTTTATCATGCCATTTTCAAAGAAATTCTGCTTCCAATGTGCCTTACCTAAACTTGCCAGTACCCCAACGTGCCAGTACCCCAACGTGCAAGTACCCCAACGTGCAAGTACCCCAACGTGGCCCGGGCTGCGAGGGCCCTTTATAGCTGCTCGCAGCTCTAGTTAGGGCCCGAGCAGCGACCGCTGCGAGGTCCCTCTTGTTTTTGTAAGAATTATTATTATTCTTCTTCTTCTTCTTCTCCGTAAACGATCGCATTTTTGAGGGCCTAAACATTTACGAAAACTCACCAAACTTTGCAGTCTCTTCGGGCCCGGCGAAAAATTTGATATTATGTAGTTGTCATAACAACGCGACTCTATAGCGCCACCTAGCGTAGAAAAATAAAAACCAATCCCGGTCCGTTTGAGCTAGAGCTACGAAAAATGGCAGGCACGTGTAGCACTACGAGACGCACAAAAAAGTCAGTGGAAGCCATTTCCTAAAATGTACAGGAAGTGAGCTATGAATTTTTTAATGTCCAATTTTGGCCTATTTTGGCACATTCACTGTGGTCATGCTTTTTCCCCCTATGCAAACATTTTTCATCCCATTGACTTTAAACTTGGCATTTATCATCTCAAGACTTAAGAGAAAAACTAGGCAAAAAATCTTGCGTTTTCGAAATACTATATGACGGGGGCGGGGCATCAAATATTGCCTTTAAAATTTCATTTGTCCAGAAAGAGCAAATGCTGAATAACTCCCATGTACAAGCTCCAAAAAATCTCAAACTTCTCAGGCAACGTAATAGTCACGGCCTGAAAACACCTATATGAAAAAATTCAGTTATACATATAGCGCCACCTAGTGGTTACAATAAATGTCATACTTTACGTTTTTAGCTACTGTGCTGAGCTCGTTGAAGGGATCCAGTTGAAAATTGGTCAGAAAAGCCTTAAGATGTTGATGATGCCCCACACCGAATATTGTAACTTTTCGCCAAAGGGCGTGGCCGCTACGGTGACGCAAAGTCTGAAGATTTTTCGTGACAATAAAAGCTGCATGAACTTGACCGAGATGATCCTATCTTCTCAAAATTTCACACATTTGATGAGAGTCCAGCCCTAAAGACATCTACGAACTTATATTTCATCTAACTGATAGCGCCACCTAGTGGCAATTTTTTTTCTTACGAATTTTCTTGTACATTTTTCTCCAAACACGTTAACTGGACCAACCTCATATTTGCTCAGATGGGGGTTTCGGCCTTCATGATGTCACAACACGAAGTTTGTGAGTTTTCGCGAATCGCTGTGGGCGTGGCTAAGCACTGTTCACCAAGAAAACAACGCTAGTTTTGATGGTCTAAACATGCGCAGAAACTCATGAAACTTGGCACACACATCTGGCCTGGCAAAATGAGCAATATTTTATCATGTATTGTCCTATTTTTACAAAAATGACTCAATAGCGCCCCCTAGAAATTTTTAACGAAGCAGCCCCGATTGTACGTTTAAGCAAGATCTACGAAAATTTTTAGGTGTATGAGGGAGTCCATGACCTACAAAAAAGTCTCTTGGACCCATGTGCTAAAATGAACAGGAAGTGAGCTATGAATTTTTGAATGTCCCATTTTTGACGATTTTTGCACATTTTCAGGGGGCATACTTTTGCCCACTTCTCCTACACATTTCATCCGACTGACTTTAGACTTGACCTGGACCATGTCAAGACCTGAGCCAACTACAGGCAGAAAAATCTTGACTTTTGGAAATACTATATGATGAGGGCGGGGCATCAAATTTTGTGTTTCGCACTGAAAAAGGATATGCTTAATAACTCCCCGGTACATGCTCCAAAAAATCCCAAACTTGACATGTATGTTTATAGTCAAAGCCTGAAGGTATCTCTATGACAAAATTCAGTTATATATGCAGCGCCACCTAGCCCTTCAGGCGTGAAAAAAAAATACCCCACATACGGTATTTTGTACAAAAAATGTCAACTCATTCTAAGTGTGATAACTCCCATGTTCAAGCTCCAAAAAATCTCAAACTTCTCAGGCAACGTAATAGTCACGGCCTGAAAGCATCTATATGATAAAATTCAGTTATACATATAGCGCCACCTAGTGGTAACAATAAATGTCATACTTTACGTTTTTAGCTACTGTGCCGAGCTCGTTGAAGGGATCCAGTTGAAAATTGGTCAGAAAAGCCTTAAGATGTTGATCATGCCCCACACCGAATATTGTAACTTTTCGCCAAAGGGCGTGGCCGCTACGGTGACGCAAAGTCCGAAAATTTTTCGTGACAATAAAAGCTGCATGAACTTGACCGAGATGATCCTATCTTCTCAAAATTTCACACATTTGATGAGAGTCCAGCCCTAAAGACATCTACGAACTTATATTTCATCTTACTGATAGCGCCACCTAGTGGCAATTTTTTTTCTTACGAATTTTCTTGTACATTTTTCTCCAAACACGTTAACTGGACCAACCTCATATTTGCTCAGATGAGGGTTTCGGCCTTCATGATGTCACAACACGAAGTTTGTGAGTTTTCGCGAATCGCTGTGGGCGTGGCTAAGCACTGTTCGCCAAGAAAACAACGCTAGTTTTGAGGGTCTAAACATGCGCAGAAACTCATGAAACTTGGCACACACATCTGGCCTGGTAAAATGAACAATATTTTATTGTTGATTGTACTATTTTTACAAAAATGACTCAATAGCGCCCCCTAGAAATTTTTAACGAAGCAGCCCCGATTCTACGTTTAAGCAAGATCTACGAAAATTTTTACGTGTATGACGGAGCCAAAGACCTACAAAAAAGTCTCTTGGACCCATATGCTAAAATGAACAGGAAGTGAGGTACGAATTTTTGAATGTCCCATTTTTGACGATTTTTGCACATTTTCAGGGGGCATACTTTTGCCCACTTCTCCTACATGTTTTATCCGACTGACTTATGACTTGACCTGGACCATGCCAAGACCTGAGCCAACAACAGACGGAAAAATCTTGACTTTTGGAAATACTATATGATGAGCGCGGGGCATCAAAATTTGTGTTTCGCACTGAAAAAGGATATGCTTAATAACTCCCCGATACATGCTCCAAAAAATCCCAAACTTGACATGTATGTTTATCGTCAAGGCCTGAAGGTATCTCTATGACAACATTCAGTTATATATGCAGCGCCACCTCGCCCTTGAGGCAAAACAAAAAAATACCCCACATACGGTATTTTGTACAAAAAATGTAAACTCATTCTAAGTGTGATAACTAAGTCATTTATGAATATTCTTTTACTTTCCACCACTCAAAATGTTCACTGGCATTAGACTTATCCAAACATGTACTTTTTTATTTATTTTTGATAGCCTCTAATGGACATTAAAAGCAATATCGTGAATGAAGGATATGCTTAATAACTCCACGGTACATGCTCCAAAAAAATCCCACACTTGACATGTATGTTTAGAGTCAAGGCTTGAAGGTATCCCTATGACAACATTCCATTATATATACAGCGCCACCTAGCCCTAGAGGCATAAAAAAAAATACACCAACTTAACGGTATTTTTACAAAAAAAAAAAAAATCCACATGTCAAGGTTTATCATGCCATTTTCAAAGAAATTCTGCTTCCAATGTGCCTTACCTAAACTTGCCAGTACCCCAACGTGCCAGTACCCCAACGTGCAAGTACCCCAACGTGCAAGTACCCCAACGTGGCCCGGGCTGCGAGGGCCCTTTATAGCTGCTCGCAGCTCTAGTTATTATTATTCTTCTTCTTCTTCTTCTTTATTCTCCGCAAACGATCGCGATTTTGGGTACCTAAACATTCACGAAAACTCACCGAACTTTGCACACTCCTCAGGCCCGGCGAAAAATTTGATATTATTAAGTCGTCATAACAATGCGACTCGATAGCGCCCCCTAGCGTAGAAAAATAAAAACCAAGCCCGGCACGTTTGAGCTAGAGCAACAAAAATTGGCAGGCACGTGTAGCACCCCGAGACGCACAAAAAAGTCTATTTGGACCATGTAGCTAAAATGTACAGGAAGTGAGCTATGAATTTTTTTATGTCCAATTTTGGCCTATTTTGGCACATTCACTGTGGTCATGCTTTTTCCCCCTTTGCAAACATTTTTCATCCAATTGACTTCAAACTTGGCATTTATCATGTCAAGACCTGAGAGAACAACTGGGCAAAACATCTTGCCTTTTTGAAATACTATATGACGGGGGCGGGGCATCAAATATTGCCTTTAAAATTTCATTTGTCCAGAAAGAGCAAATGCTTAATAACTCCCATGTTCAAGCTCCAAAAAATCTCAAACTTCTCAGGCAACGTAATAGTCACGGCCTGAAAACATCTATATGATAAAATTCAGTTATACATATAGCGCCACCTAGTGGTTACAATAAATGTCATACTTTACGTTTTTAGCTACTGTGCTGAGCTTGTTGAAGGGATCCATTAGAAAATTGGTCAGAAAAGCCTTAAGATGTTGATCATGCCCCACACCAAATATTGTAACTTTTCGCCAAAGGGCGTGGCCGCTACGGTGACGCAAAGTCTGAAGATTTTTCGTGAAAATAAAAGCTGCATTAACTTGACCGAGATGATCCTATCTTCTCAAAATTTCACACATTTGATGAGAGTCCAGCCCTAAAGACATCTACTGACTTATATTTCATCTAACTGATAGCGCCACCTAGTGGCAATTTTTTTTCTTACGAATTTTCTTCTACGTTTTTCTCCAAACACGTTAACTGGACCTACCTCATATTTGCTCAGATGAGGGTTTCGGCCTTCATGATGTCACAACACAAAGTTTGTGAGTTTTCACGAATCGCTGTGGGCGTGGCTAAGCGCTGTTTGCCAAGAAAACAACGCCAATTTTGAGAGCCTAAACTGGCACAGAAACACATGAAACTTGGCACACACATCTGGCCTGGTAAAATTAGCAATATTTTATTGTTGATTGTGCTATTTTTACAAAAATGACTCAATAGCGCCCCCTAGAAGTTTTTAACGAAGCAGCCCCGGTTGTACGTTTAAGCAAGAACGACGAATATTTTTAGGTGTATGAGGGAGCCCAAGACCTACAAAAAAGTCTCTTGGACCCATATGCTAAAATGAACAGGAAGTGAGCTACGAATTTTTGAATGTCCCATTTTTGACAATTTTTGCACATTCACAGGGGGCAGAATTTTGCCCACTTCTCCTACACGTTTCATCTGACTGAGTTAAGACTTGACCTGGACCATGTCAAGTCCTGAGCCAACGACAGGGGGAAAAATCTTGACCTTTCGAAATACTATATGATGAAGGCGGGGCATCAAAATTTGTGTTTCGCACTGAAAAAGGATATGCTTAATAACTCCCCGGTACATGCTCCAAAAAATCCCAAACTTGACATGTATGTTTATCGTCAAGGCCTGAAGCTATCTCTATGACAACATTCAGTTATATATGCAGCGCCACCTAGCCCTTGAGGAATAAAAAAAAAATACCCCACATACGGTATTTTGTACAAAAAATGTACACTCATTCTAAGTGTGATAACTAAGTCATTTATGAATATTCTTTTAGTTTCCACCACTCAAAATGTTCACTGGCATCAGACTTATCCAAACATATATATATTTTTATTTATTTTTGATAGCCTCTATGGACATTAAAAGCAATATCGTGAATGAAGGATATGCTTAATAACTCCACGGTACATGCTCCAAAAAAAATCCCACACTTGACATGTATGCTTATAATCAAGGCCTGAAGGTATCTCTATGACAACATTCAGTTATAAATACAGCGCCACCTAGCCCTTGAGGCTTATATAAAAAAAAATAAAAATACCCCACATACGGTATTTTGTACAAAAAATGTACACTCATTCTAAGTGTGATAACTAAGTCATTTATGAATATTCTTTTAGTTTCCACCACTCAAATTGTTCACTGGCTTGACACCGATCCAAACGTATGTACGTTTCCATTTTGTTTTATTCATTTTTGATTGCCCCTTTGGACAATAAAAGTAACATTGTGCATACAACGAGCGATGATGTGTATATACACTTTTACAAAAAAATACCAATCAGGGCAACTCATTGCCTAAAAATAAAAAAGGACGCTGATTTTTGCAGGTCTTAACAATCACCAAAACCCGTTGAGCTTGACACACACACTGGCAAAAAAATATTCTACATGTAAACGTTTATTATGCCATTTTCAAAGAAATTTTGCTTCCAATATGCCAGTACCCCAATGTGCCAGTACCCCAACATGCAAGTACCACAACGTGCAAGGACCCCAACGTGGCCCGGGCTGCGAGGGCCCTTTATAGCTGCTCGCAGCTCTAGTTATTATTATTATTATTATTATTATTCTTCTTCTTCTTTATTCTCCGCAAACGATCGCGATTTTGGGTACCTGAACATTCACGAAAACTCACCGAACTTTGCACACTCCTCAGGCCCGGCGAAAAATTTGATATTATTAAGTCGTCATAACAATGCGACTCGATAGCGCCCCCTAGCGTAGAAAAATAAAAACCAAGCCCGGCACGTTTGAGCTAGAGCAACAAAAATTGGCAGGCACGTGTAGCACCCCGAGACGCACAAAAAAGTCTCTTGGGACCATGTAGCTAAAATGTACAGGAAGTGAGCTATGAATTTTTTTATGTCCAATTTTGGCCTATTTTGGCACATTCACTGTGGTCATGCTTTTTCCCCCTTTGCAAACATTTTTCATCCAATTGACTTCAAACTTGGCATTTATCATCTCAAGACCTGAGAGAACAACTGGCCAAAACATCTTGCCTTTTTGAAATACTATATGACGGGGGCGGGGCATCAAATATTGCCTTTAAAATTTCATTTGTCCAGAAAGAGCAAATGCTTAATAACTCCCATGTTCAAGCTCCAAAAAATCTCAAACTTCTCAGGCAACGTAATAGTCACGGCCTGAAAACATCTATATGATAAAATTCAGTTATACATATAGCGCCACCTAGTGGTTACAATAAATGTCATACTTTACGTTTTTAGCTACTGTGCTGAGCTTGTTGAAGGGATCCATTTGAAAATTGGTCAGAAAAGCCTTAAGATGTTGATCATGCCCCACACCGAATATTGTAACTTTTCGCCAAAGGGCGTGGCCGCTACGGTGACGCAAAGTCTGAAGATTTTTCGTGAAAATAAAAGCTGCATTAACTTGACCGAGATGATCCTATCTTCTCAAAATTTCACACATTTGATGAGAGTTCAGCCCTAAAGACATCTACGTACTTATATTTCATCTAACTGATAGCGCCACCTAGTGGCAATTTTTTTTCTTACGAATTTTCTTCTACGTTTTTCTCCAAACACGTTAACTGGACCTACCTCATATTTGCTCAGATGAGGGTTTCGGCCTTCATGATGTCACAACACGAAGTTTGTGAGTTTTCGCAAATTGCTGTGGGTGTGGCTAAGCGCTGTTCGCTAAGAAAACAACGCCAGTTTTGAGGGTCTAAACATGCACAGAAACTCATGAAACTTGGCACACACATCTGGCCTGGTAAAATGAGCAATATTTTATTGTTGATTGTGCTATTTTTACAAAAATTACTCAATAGCGCCCCCTAGAAGTTTTTAACAAAGCAGCCCCGGTTGTACGTTTAAGCAAGAACGACGAATATTTTTAGGTGTATGAGGGAGCCCAAGTCCTACAAAAAAGTCTCTTGTACCCATATGCTAAAATGAACAGGAAGTGAGCTACGAATTTTTGAATGTCCCATTTTTGACGATTTTTGCACATTCCCAGGGGGCAGACTTTTGCCCACCTCTCCTACACGTTTCATCCGACTGAGTTAAGACTTGGCCTGGACCATGTCAAGACCTGAGCCAACGACAGGGGGAAAAATTTTGACTTTTCGAAATACTATATGATGAGGGCGGGGCATCAAAATTTGTGTTTCGCAATGAAAAAGGATATGCTTGATAACTCCCCGGTACATGCTCCAAAAAATCCCAAACTTGACATGTATGTTTATCGTCAAGGCCTGAAGTTATCTCTATGACAACATTCAGTTATATATGCAGCGCCACCTAGCCCTTGAGGCATGAAAAAAAAATACCCAACATACGGTATTTTGTACAAAAAATGTAAACTCATTCTAAGTGTGATAACGAAGTCATTTATGAATATTCTTTTAGTTTCCACCACTCAAAATGTTCACTGGCATCAGACTTATCCAAACATATATATTTTTTTATTTATTTTTGATAGCCTCTATGGACATTAAAAGCAATATCGTGAATGAAGGATATGCTTAATAACTCCACGGTACATGCTCCAAAAAAAATCCCACACTTGACATGTATGCTTATAATCAAGGCCTGAAGGTATCTCTATGACAACATTCAGTTATAAATACAGCGCCACCTAGCCGTTGAGGCTTATATAAAAAAAATTTAAAAAATACCCCACATACGGTATTTTGTACAAAAAATGTACACTCATTCTAAGTGTGATAACTAAGTCATTTATGAATATTCTTTTAGTTTCCACCACTCAAATTGTTCACTGGCTTCACACCGATCCAAACGTATGTACGTTTCCATTTTGTTTTATTCATTTTTGATTGCCCCTTTGGACAATAAAAGTAAACATTGTGCAATGAGTACAACGAGCGATGATGTGTATATACACTTTTACAAAAAAATACCAATCAGGGCAACTCATTGCCTAAAAATAAATAAGGACACTGATTTTTGCAGGTCTTAACAATCACCAAAATCCGTTGAGCTTGACAGACACTGGCAAAAAAAATATTCTACATGTAAACGTTTATTATGCCATTTTCAAAGAAATTTTGCTTCCAATATGCCAGTACCCCAACGTGCCAGTACCCCAACGTGCAAGTACCCCAACGTGCAAGGACCCCAACGTGGCCCGGGCTGCGAGGGCCCTTTATAGCTGCTCGCAGCTCTAGTTATTATTATTCTTCTTCTTCTTCTTCTTTATTCTCCGCAAACAATCGCGATTTTGGGTACCTAAATATTCACGAAAACTCACCAAACTTTGCACACTCCTCAGGTCCGGCGAAAAATTTGATATTATGAAGTCGTTATAACAACGCGACTCTATAGCGCCCCCTAGCGTAGAAAAATAAAAACCAAGCCCGACACGTTTGAGCTAGAGCAACGAAAATTGGCAGGCACGTGTAGCACCCCGAGACGCACAAAAAAGTCTATTGGGACCATGTAGCTAAAATGTACAGGAAGTGAGCTATGAATTTTTTAATGTCCAATTTTGGCCTATTTTGGCACATTCACTGTGGTCATGCTTTTTCCCCCTTTGCAAACATTTTTCATCCAATTGACTTCAAACTTGGCATTTATCATCTCAAGACCTAAGAGAACAGCTGGGCAAAACATCTTGCCTTTTCGAAATACTATACGACGGGGGCGGAGCATCAAATATTGCCTTTAAAATTTCATTTGTCCAGAAAGAGCAAATGCTTAATAACTCCCATGTTCAAGCTCCAAAAAATCTCAAACTTCTCAGGCAACGTAATAGTCACAGCCTGAAAACATCTATATGACAAAATTCAGTTATACATATAGCGCCACCTAGTGGTTACAATAAATGTCATACTTTATGTTTTTAGCTACTGTGCTGAGCTTGTTGAAGGGATCCATTTGAAAATTGGTCAGAAAAGCCTTAAGATGTTGATCATGCCCCACACCGAATATTGTAACTTTTCGTCAAAGGGCGTGGCCGCTACGGTGACGCAAAATCTGAAGATTTTTCGTGAAAATAAAAGCTGCATTAACTTGACCGAGATGATCCTATCTTCTCAAAATTTCACACATTTGATGAGAGTCCAGCTCTAAAGACATCTACTAACTTACATTTCATCTAACTGATATCGCCACCTAGTGGCAATTTTTTTTCTTACGAATTTTCTTCTACGTTTTTCTCCAAACACGTTAACTGGACCTACCTCATATTTGCTCAGAGGAGGGTTTCGGCCTTCATGATGTCACAACACGAAGTTTGTGAGTTTTCGCGAATTGCTGTAGGCGTGGCTAAGCGCTGTTCGCCAAGAAAACAACGCCAGTTTTGAGGGTCTAAACATGCACAGAAACTCCTGAAACTTGGCACACACATCTGGCCTGGTAAAATGAGCAATATTTTATTGTTGATTGTGCTATTTTTACAAAAATGACTCAATAGCGCCCCCTCGAAATTTTTAACGAAGCAGCCCCGGTTGTACGTTTAAGCAAGAACGCCGAATATTTTTAAGTGTATGAGGGAGCCCAAGACCTACAAAAAAGTCTCTTGTACCCATATGCTAAAATGAACAGGAAGTGAGCTACGAATTTTTGAATGTCCCATTTTTGACGATTTTTGCACATTCACAGGGGGCAGACTTTTGCCCACTTCTCCTACACGTTTCATCCGACTGAGTTAAGACTTGGCCTGGACCATGTCAAGACCTGAGCCAACGACAGGGGGAAAAATTTTGACTTTTCGAAATACTATATGATGAGGGCGGGGCATCAAAATTTGTGTTTCACAATGAAAAAGGATATGCTTGATAACTCCCCGGTACATGCTCCAAAAAATCCCAAACTTGACATGTATGTTTATCGTCAAGGCCTGAAGTTATCTCTATGACAACATTCAGTTATATATGCAGCGCCACCTAGCCCTTGAGGCATGAAAAAAAAATACCCCACATACGGTATTTTGTACAAAAAATGTACACTCATTCTAAGTGTGATAACTAAGTCATTTATGAATATTTTTTTAGTTTCCACCACTCAAAATGTTCACTGGCATCAGACTTATCCAAACATATATATATTTTTATTTATTTTTGATAGCCTCTATGGACATTAAAAGCAATATCGTGAATGAAGGATATGCTTAATAACTCCACGGTACATGCTCCAAAAAAAAATCCCACACTTGACATGTATGCTTATAATCAAGGCCTGAAGGTATCTCTATGACAACATTCAGTTATAAATACAGCGCCACCTAGCCCTTGAGGCTTATATAAAAAAAAAAAAAAAATACCCCACATACGGTATTTTGTACAAAAAATGTACACTCATTCTAAGTGTGATAACTAAGTCATTTATGAATATTCTTTTAGTTTCCACCACTCAAATTGTTCACTGGCTTCACACCGATCCAAACGTATGTACGTTTCCATTTTGTTTTATTCATTTTTGATTGCCCCTTTGGACAATAAAAGTAACATTGTGCAATGAGTACAACGAGCGATGATGTGTATATACACTTTTACAAAAAAATACCAATCAGGGCAACTCATTGCCTAAAAATAAAAAAGGACGCTGATTTTTGCAGGTCTTAACAATCACCAAAACCCGTTGAGCTTGACACACACACTGGCAAAAAAATATTCTACATGTAAACGTTTATTATGCCATTTTCAAAGAAATTTTGCTTCCAATATGCCAGTACCCCAACGTGCCAGTACCCCAACGTGCAAGTACCCCAACGTGCAAGGACCCCAACGTGGCCCGGGCTGCGAGGGCCCTTTATAGCTGCTCGCAGCTCTAGTTTTATTTGTTTTCCATTATTAACTCTCCCGCGTCCACAAATTAGTAGTTACTGTGCAAGGTTTTCATTGGGCAGCGACGTTAGGCTCCACCCCCTCTCATCCAAATATGGTCACATACCATCTCATTTTCAATATGGATGACAAGGGAAGCATGTTATCTTGCTATTAATATTAACTAATCCACATAAAGCCGGCATGTTGTTGCCTTGATTTGTTTTGACAGTTGGCAACAATATGAAATGCGCGTTAGCGGCACCTACAGGGCTTAAACAGAACAGCAACGACACTAAACCAAAGTATGAGCACTCGTGGCCACCATCTTCGGACGTGTCGAAGACGTTTTGGGGCACCGCTGACAAACAAGACGTCAGCGCTCAAGTTATGTTTATCCCCGTGGACGTTCCTCGCACCGTGGCACCGCTCCAGCAAAAAAAAAAAAAAAAAAAAAAAACGCAGGAGATAAACCTCAGTCCGGAGACAACGTGGGGATGAGGAGAAACAGCTCGCGGAATGTTTGGAGTGCACATGCGGGGGATTTAGCGTAGCATGACTCCGTGCTAATGCTTTGCGCTCCAGGTTATTTCAAAGCGTAACCTTTTCACGTGACAATGTCCAGGTGCTTGTAAAAGCTGAAATATGCTCTTTGTGAGCGTTGGCATTCCCGTCAGGAAAGTATTATGAATAATGCCGCGCACGCACAAGCGCACACGTGCGGCGCATTAGCAAAATGGCAGTTTGTTTCATTTTACGTCGGGCGCACGTGAAGCATCGCTCATCATGTGGCAGCAGCCGGCGGCGGCTCGTTCACGCATGCCGCTGATGCATTACCGCCCCTTCTCCCTCGTGAATGGCACAAAAGTTGTTATTAAAAAACATGATGTAATATTAAATCTTAACGAGCAGCAGACAAATGGCTTGGCAACGTGCCGCGTGTTTTATACACCACCGAAAAACACAGCTCAGCAGACCAAACGCTTAGCTTTGGCCAATGGAAACTTTGCTGTCCTAACCCCAAACCTAAGCACATCTCTCCAAATTTCACATTTCCCGTGTTTTTAACTATTATTGCTGTAATTTTCAGGACTTTATTTTCATCCTTAGACTTATCCGCTACCCCATATCATACAACTACGCAACGGCGTCACATTCAGTGAATGAACAACATTCAGACTCATTAAAAAAAAAAAAAAAAAAAAAAAAAAAAAAAGAGTGAGCTTTACTTTGACAAACTTCTACAAAGTCATCATAAAAGTCTGTCTTATGGCCGCATAAAGGAGGATGAGTCTGGAGGAAGAGTGCGCGCACATTCCACTCTGCGATGATGTGTGTATTCCCTGCGACGTTTATGGCTCGCCGTAATGGATTGCGGCCCGTTAAAGATTCCCTAACTGCTCCGTCTTTTAGTGCCAAGCGGATTTGCGTTTGGCACGCCGCCTTTTCTCTCCCGAGAGCGCTACACTTTCAATTAAGCGCTACCAGTGCTTTTCCCGCCGCCGAGTCGTAACTTGACTTTTTTTTTTTTTTCCACATTTTCACGAGCCGCAGTAATCCACAGCTTCTTGCCTTTACCTGGAATAGTTTCTTATTTTCTGTATCCATTTGTGAAAAGCTCCATTAAAGATGTGCATGTGGCAAAAGTATTGGGACATGACTGTCAATTGACTAATGAATCAATCATGATGTACTACAGCTCTAGTCCATTACAGGGGTCGGCAACCTTTCATGCCAAAGGAGCCATTTTAGGCCAAATAAATAACCACAATTCTGTCTGGAGTCGCAAAACATTTAAAGATTGTAACGAAGGAAACAAGTGTGTTAGTGTTAGTCTAATGCATTGAGAGCCCAAGAGCTAATTACGTAGATCTGCACCAGAACAGAAAAATATGCAGCATCCAATACATAGAGATTCATTTTCCTTTACCTTATTCCATTTTTATTTTTGTAATTTTTCATACATTTTTAGACTTTTCTGCCTTTCTGTCAAATTTCTGACATTTTTGAAGATTTTATGACATTTTATGGCTACATTTTAAACATTTCCTCTCCTGCCTTTTCTTAAATCAATTTTCCAACTTTGGGGTGAATTTGTGGACATTTTATGGTAATTTTTGGGACATCTTTCATATGTTGACATTTTATAGTTTTTAAACATTTTCTTTTCTGCCTTTTTGCTTCCTGTGATGCCTCAGAAGCGCCAATTTGGGTAAAGTTGTGGCATAAAAGGGTTTCTGCGTTCCTACCTTCCCGCAACCAGATAAACAGCGGACTATGAAACTCTGCGGACAACAACACATTCACTCAAGTGAACCGGATCACATTGGTGAGTGACTCAGACTAACACCAGTCCACAAAATGAATTGAATTTACTACCAGGGCGACATGACAGCCAATATGAGTTCAAGGTTTCATAATCTCACAGACAAACAAAAAAAAACAAAAAAAAAACAGACGTGAAATGAATCAAAAGGACACTCCGTCTGCCACAAGACAACCAATGAGGTATTAAGTTTCGGGAACAACAAAAAGGATCTCGTCCAAACCTTCATACCAAGGTCATGTCTACCTGGTCAGTTCAATCTCTCCTCAACAGTGGAGTACAATGGAAACCTTAGTGTTATTGTTGTAACCCATTTTCAATCTTACGCTCTGTTGACAGCGTGAAACATTTGGCAATGACACCGTTTGTGCGTCCAAAATGCAAAGCAGACATGATGAATTAGTGGTGAGGGACCGCATCCATCGTGATGCATTGCATTGAAATTCTTCCGCCGGAGCTGCCGTGCCACTAGACCGAATGGGGAGTGGCGGTGGGGGTGGGGTGATGAATGCCCCTTCGCGTCACAGACCTGAAGTGCTCCCATAGATTACAGCGACACACCGGACACCCGTCTGACACAAATGCGTCAGGATGACGGCTCATCTTTCTTCCTGCTCGTCTTTCTGTTTTGTTTTGTTTTTATCGATATGCCAAGGACCTTTGGACAAACAGGTTAAAAATATCATCCAATCACTGTCTTGTTAGTTGCCAGACAAGATGGAGTGAAGGACACAAAAGAAAAGGTTCAAAAACACTTGGAGAGACTGGGTTAGATCAGCACCAGGGTGTGCGGACCTGAACGTCCTATCTAAATCTTGTAAGAATGTCTCCCGGCAGTTGTCTTGACTTCACAACAAAGAACCACTGAGGAACATGTGTTAGCACGCGTCACTTGTCAGTAAATAGACTTCATGGATGCGACATCTGCTTGTTCGTGTAGCGTCTTGACATTTCACTTCTGCTGATCCCTTGATTCCTCTGTGCCCCAAGACTGCATCTTCACAAGAGCAGCTGGAAGCTATTGAGCTGCTACAAGGATGGGCGATGGACTAACAAGACATTCGCAGGATCAGGACAGCTATGTATCGGCCGCTTATTAGTTTATGGGTCCCGAATGTGCTGGAGTCTACACCGGCTTACTTTGTGGCTAGGATCGGGGTACACGTCGGACTGGTTGCCGGTCAATGTCAGGACACAATGGCAAACAACCATTGACTCACATTACCAGAATGTCTGACCCTGAGGCTCAACACTAAGAGCCCTAAAATTCTCATTCTGTAGTTGTCGATTCTAGTGTTGCCGTTATGTTGGGCACGTACATTTTCCTGTCTTCGGGGGAAAATACTAGTAAATAGAAGTGAGTCTGAGAACGTTGGGTTCACTCCAACCCTTAACAACTAACTATAACACCTAAACTCCAACCCTAAATATAATCCTAACCCCCACTCCGGGCGCTCCGGGTCCTGGGCTTGCCCGAAGACCATGCATCGTCTCCATCCCCTCCGCCCCAACCCGCGTGGCATTGGGGGACTTGCACCATGGGAGGTCGACGGTTCCGGGAAGAGTGCCTTGACTCCGGTGATCATTCCAGGAATGGAACCCCAGCGGCCCTTTGACTCCGGGCTTGCCCAGGCCCCAGACACCGTACCCATGCATAGAATCAAGGGACTTGCACCCTGGAGGGTGAAATGTTGGAGATATGAGGAGTAAAGTGTTTTGAATCTCATGCCTATAGACTACCATGTCACCCTTCATAGCGAACCATTCATTTCACTTCCCGAAACATAACCCCATTTCCAGCATTGGGACCCCTGACCCCATCCAAAATCTCAATCCTAACCTCGAACAACCCTAACTTTGACCCTATCCCCAACTCAGTGATTTTGGTTTTAACGAAGCTGCACAGACTTTCTGATTCTAGTTCTTTAAAGACTTGAAGGAATCTTGAATTAATCTTTGGTCTGGTTTCTTGTGCACTCCTAAGGCTTTCTCTTTAGAGGAAGAAGGGAAGAGCATCTTTTTGGATTCAAAGCTAAACATCTTGACCATGAACAACTCTACAATTCCACCTTCCACGACCTGTCCAGATGACACCTATCAGCGCCAGTATTACACCCAGGTGTGTTATCTCAGGTGACGCCAGATTCTTGTCTGTTAAGTTGTTGGTTTCACCTTCATTTGTCACCTTCTTGTCTTTGGGTTTATTCCTTCTCAAATTCCTCCAATTTTTTTGCATTGTTGTTGTGACAGCACAGTCGGGATGAGCAATGTCCCGTCGTAGAACTTCTGGCACCCGCGATGGCAGCTTCATTCTTCACCGCGACCGCTCTCCTCTCCTCTCCTCTGCACGCCTCCTTATCATTTTCCCTCCAAAGGCTGTCACCGCTTCCCTCCCGCCCCAAACTTCCCCTACCTTCCCTCCGCGCTCCGTCTTCCCGTCTGTCACGGGGACGCCGACAAACGCCGACTGCAGTGTGTGGGCGCTTTGTGATAGGGGTTAATGGACGGGGCAGGATGAAGCTTTGTGTCCCGCTGTCGCAAAATTGCCATTTGTTTTGTGCGGTATCTGCAAGGGGATCTCGGGTGGGCTCCCGTGGGACGTGACGGACTAATGTATCACTACAAAACCATTAGACACCGGCGACGGGAAAATGTCCAATCGCGGCATCCAATCTGCACTGATTTCACACTATTCCTGAGCATGATAAGCGCATCCTTTTATGACTCTTTTTATGTGACTGGAAAATTGGACAACAGATGTTAATTACAATACTTCAGCAGGATTTGACGAGGGGAGAGATGGACAGTAAAATGGAATCCAAGCATCTTCCAGCTTTTAAAATGGAATCTCACTTAACTTTATTTATTGAGCACTTTAACAAAACAACCCCAGCTGAAACAAAGTTATATTAATAAGATTGTGAACTGCCTGATTTTGGAAGTGTCAAGTTTATTTATTTTTTTTACCACAAGAATGTTGCACTAGCTCTAAGGACCAATTGAGAGAAAGAAATGTATAATCACAAACAGTACAACTGAATGTAATGAAATGACCACTAAATTTTTATATATTTCATAATTACATGTAATTTGACTTTACTTTTCAAATGACGTCAGTCGAAGTCACCGTTGGTGATCCCTACCGTGGCATTGCGGTAATGATGGCCACCTTGCCAATTTCTCAACCTGCCGGAGTCGTTTTTTTAATGCATTCTGCAGTTAATTCAAACCATGTGAAGCTTCCCTGAAGGGCGGCAAACCGCAACACCCAATCTGCAGTGACGCCGCCGTCTGATGTGGCCTCGTCGGGACGCTCGCTACACAAACACTCGGGGAATGAAAAGATGTTTCCAGACCGGTGTCGGATTTCCTGTGTTTGGGGAAAAGAGCTCTCCCTAAAATGCTCCTGGAATCTACTCGTGAAGTCCTGAATTTGTTTGTCAATTGAAATATTATTTTATCCAACATTTGGGAAGGACAATTCTAGCCTTGTCATTTCTACTTTGTGCTTTTATTGTTGAAGAAAAGCAGTGCGCTAACCAGAGAGCAGTTTTAAATGCTCGGACGCGTTAAGACTACAGCTGCACAAGTATCACTTACATCTTTTATCTCATACGATACTTTTTTTTTTCCTTTTTTTTTTTTTTTTTTTTTAACTCCAATGAGAACCGTAAATGTGTTCTGCTTAATATCGGACATTTCTGGACCCATATTTACCCATTATCCACGTTTCCCCACACCAAATTAAAGCTCTAACAGCTCTTACAGATGCAATGTAGGTTTAATCAATCACTGCAGGGAAATAAGCAGCTGGGAAGAATTTCAAGAACAAAAGTTATGAACAAAAAGTTAGAGTTTTAAAAGGGGGGGGGGGGGGGGATCACAATCTAATGAGTTTTCTTCTCTAACAAATTCCGTAGTTGAAATATGGTAAAAGTTGTTCTATTGTGTTTTCTTCAATCTAGAAAAGTTAATTTTCGATTTAAGTCAGACAAAAAAAAAAAAAAGTGTAATACAAAAATAATCGATCGTATGAGAACAAATTCATATTTCAGGAGAAGCGAGGGGAAAAATATAAAAGCAACTATTTGTCAGCTGGGGAAAAAAAATCAAATTTAGTCGTCAAACTTAATTCATTTGCTCCCAATAACTTATAAATGCGTTTTTTGTTGTTTTGTTTTTTTAATGTTTTAAGTTAAGTGTCCCAAAGACGTATTTATACGTTTTTTTAATCTACATTTTTTTGGGTATTCCACAAGGTTCAATTCTGGGGCCTTTGCTATTTTCATTCTATCGGCCAACCTGGGAGCAAATGATTTAATTACCATGCTCTGTCCACATATGATGACCAAGCTAAAATTGGCAATTTAGCATCACAAACCTGCCTAGCAGGTCAAATTTGTCTTTGAAGAGATGTGAAAAAATAATGGAAACAAAAACAAAAAACAAAAAAATGCCTTAAAATGACTTTTTTTTTTTTTTTTACCAAAATCACTGACATCCTGTGTCTTTTCAAGATTGGTTCCTTGAAACATTTTTTTTGGTCTACTCACAGCTGATATGCTGACCAAATTTCACATCGCTAAGACCATCTCACAGCATTCAAATTTGGTAGCAATTGGAGAAAAAAAAATGTTTTTCTCTGAACGAGCCTTGGAAATGTTAAAAATGACTAAAATGTCTATTTGAAAAGACAAAATGGCAGACTTACTGTGTCCTTTCAACATGGCTCCTTGAGAGACTTTTTAGTGACTCATGATACATGCCTACAAAATTTCACGCTAGTCAGTGAAACTGGCTTGGAGGGCTGAATCTTTTTCTAAAATTACATTACATGCTCAGGCCCTAATAAATATTGTTCACCGCAGTCAACTCGATGTAAATCAGTTGACACCTTACAAAAAAAAATAAAAAAATTAAAAAAAATCATTCACGTCATTCGGGGCCAAACAGATGGACGGCACTGCGTCATTAATTGAGAATGTTCAACACCTCCAACCCCAAATGTGTCGAAGCATAGGAGTTATGGGACAAATCTAATAATTATGAGATGTTGAGGAAAGCCAGTAGTCAAGAAACGGATTATTGTCCTGATTTGGCTTATTAGACGAACAGGCGACACATTGGAATAATTAAAAGGGGGCGGAGGCAGGCTTGTGGTGAAGTGGAATGTTTAAACAGCTGTCGATAAAAATCGACGGCCACGACATTTTGGGTCGTTTCGAAGTTTGAAACGAGCGCCGAGGACTCACTAACATGTTTGTCAACGGCAGGTGTTCGTGTTTACCGTCATATTCTTTAAGTGGTGGACAGATGATGAAAAATGAGGGAAAAGTGCAACTTCGGGTTGCGCAAAGCAGATGATAACGTCTTATTATTATACTATGCTATATTCTATTCTACAGTCGCATGTTTGTGAGCACGAGATGGTTCAATGTTTACGGTCAGCATGACTGTGGTCAGAAGACCTTGTGTGCTGCATTCTGCATGTCGACTCAATGCAATTTTCCCACGACTCTCACAAGAAATGTTTATTTTTTCCCAGAGTCACTTACCTTGAGAAAAAGTAATCTTACAAGATTTGATATTTTGAGAGGGAGAAAAGTAGCAATTTTTGCAAATACAAATCTGATGTAAATTACTTGAAAATGTAGTAAGAATTTTTTTTTTTTTCCAGGGAAAAAGTAGTAATTTTGTCAGAAGTTGGAATGTTAAGTCATATTTTGGTGGAAAATAATAGCAGAATAACAGAATTTTATGATAATAAAATCTGTATTCTTTGGTGAGGGCGGGGGTGGTAGCAATTCAAAACAAATAGTGTTTTTAAGAAAAAATAATAATTTTATGAGATTGAAGTTGACTTTTTTTCAAGAAAATTGTAGCAATTTTGTGAGCATAAACTTGGATTTTTGATTTTTTAAAGGGATACTTGACTCATTGACCCATTTTCACCAGTAAGTAAATATTCTGTCCATAATTAATGTGATACTTTCATTATTTTTCATGTGCAATTAATACCTTTGAAAACATTTTTCCACTTTCTGTCAACTGAAAATGACATCACCTGTGCTGAGGAAACAGGTAACGACCAATCATGGCTCATTTTACTGACCAAACCCAGAAAACAGGTGAGCCGTGATTGGTCGTTACCCATTTTCCTCAGCAAAGATGACGTCGGTCAAAAAATGTGTTTATATAGCTAATAATTTTATATGAAAAAAAAAATGACGTTATCAAATTAATTCTGGATAAAATATGAACTTTTTACTGCTGAAAATGGATCAATGAGTCAAGTATCGCTTTAAACTGTGACTCTGTGACATATTTTCTGAAATGTTGAAATCCTACTAGAGTAGTCTGAAGTCAGATGTTTATCTTTTCAAATGTTAGAAACTTATATGGACAGTCATTTAAAAGTCAACATTTTCAAGTATGTCTCATCAAACAATCTGTTCCAGGTCTTTTAAATACAGCAAAGGTAACTTATTGTTGAAATCTACCGGTAATTGGAACATGTATATTTCACATAGTGCACAGAAAAAGTATCTCAAACAATTAAACATTTTGTCAACCTTACCTTTGGTGTTTCTTTTGGTGGTGTTATCATCTTATTGGTGAAAAATATGAACACCTGAAATCAAACAAACTAAGTTAGATCAACTCATGTGTCATCCATTAGCTTGGCATTAAAATTCAGAGTAACAATGAACAAAAACGATGTTGCCTACCTGGGAAAGGTTGCCATCTTTGAACGTGACCAAAAAAAAAAAAAAATCACAATGTAGAAGCTCCACTCCAGGTGAGAAGTCTCTTCCTGTCACGTGGGATTCACCACCCTTGCCACGCCCCCTAAAGTAGAAATTCATCTGTATATCTTATGTATATGTAATTCTTCCTGTATATCAAAGTTTTCAAGCTATCTTAGCTTGCTAGCTGCTAACAAACAAATTGTACCCTGCCCTCCACAGCACTTAAACGTGACGTCACACCGGAAGGGTCTATAACTTTTTCCGAGCTAGCCTGACCTCGCATTTATCGTTCATTAGCATTACAATGTCGTTAAAACACCAAAGAAGGTGACACGTGAAATGTCACCATGCTTGAGGAAGTCCGCGCACCCTCCATGAATCGCCTTCTTGTTCCACCGCGGCCTCCCCAAACTCCTCCAGCTGCGCCAAATGACCTCCACACGAAGGAAGTTTTACGCAGCTGCCCTTTGACTCTCACTTCTCCGCATTTACGTGTGAGAAAATAGTGAAATTATGACTACTTAACGCTGGTCGCCGTTCGTCTGGAGCTGTTGGCCAATGGCGGCGTGAGTCCCATAATGAACCCTTTCACACGGGCCTGTTGTTATTACACAAGCGCCTACATTTTTTATTTATTTTTTTTGGCGTCAGGAAAATTAAAAAAAATAAAATAACATAGTGACGACATTGAGACTGATTACAAGGTTATGTTTCAGTCTATCTGTCGAAAATGCAAATACAGCAATCACACGTCAAAGCTGTCAGGCTTGCACATGTCAATACGTATGTAGCTAAAGCTCGACCCCTAGTGGACAATGCAAGAAGTGTACTTCTAACAGTGGAATAATAAAAGACTGTAAGGTGCCACAATATTTTTTCTAGTATATTGCCTTCAAATGGGACATCTACAAATGCTGTCTTCAAATGTGATCTTAGTCTCCCATTTTTTTTGCTAGATGCATTGCTTCAATCCTCGAATTTGGCCTTTAAATGCTGTCTATAAATTTAGCCTTCCAATGTGATCTACAAATGTTGTTTTCCAAAATGGCCTTCAAATTCAGCCAGCAACTAATTGTGCCTTCAAATGCAGACTTCAAACTGGTCTACGGCTGCATCCATCTACAACCGCATGTGACCTACAAATGCAGCCCTCAAATGCTACCTTCTTTTCCCAGTTTCAGCAAGAAACGTCAATCTGATCCTATCGCTAACTCAAATGTGGCCTTCAAATGTGACAAACCTTTGTATGAAGCCTGCAACAAATACCTCCTTCAAACGCTGTGACCTTTAAATGCAGCATTCCAATGCTACCTTTTCCCAATTTCAGCAGGAAACATTATTATTATCCGATCTCTATCTCAAATGTGGCCTTCAAATGTGATAGACAAATGCAGCCTGTGTATGAAGCCTCCAACAAATTCTTCCTTCAAATGCAGCATTCCTTCTATTCCCAATTTCAGCAAGTAACAACACTACAATGATATCTTTCTCAAATGTGGCCTTCAAATGTGATGAACAAATGCAGCCCTTGTATGAAGCCTCCAACAAATGCTGCCTTCAAATTTAGCTTTCACATGTGGCCTACAAATACAGCTAACTGCAAGTGCCGTTTTCAAATGCAGGCTTGCAATGAGGCCTTCAAATGTAGTTTTTACTTGCTACCTTCACTTTCCGTTTTATGCAAATGCATCACTGTGATCCTATTTCCTTCAAATACGATAAATTTTGCGTTGCAATGGAAGCTACAAATGCGGCCTTTTTGTGAAGCCACCAGCAAATGATGCCTTCACATGCATCCCTCAGATGCATATGACGACTATCTCCCTGCCTTCAAATATGACATTCATGTGAAGCCACCTACAAAGGCCGTCTTTCGATGTGTTCATCTTGAAATTTAGCCTTTACGTATGGCCTGACATGAAACCTTCAAATGTGGCCTTCTTTCCCCATTTTTTTTTTTCTGCCAGTACTATCCTGAGAACCTTTGCGCTCCACTGACCCGGATGAATGCCGCCTTCAAATGCGTGCGGAATTGACGAGGATTTGTTGGTCACTGACATAGCGTGACCAAAAAACGGAGTGGGGAAATTAATTTGACAAATGAACTGTGATGCAAATGTGGAGACGATTCCTTTTTGATCCTATGACCCTCAAGACCTTGCCTGTCAATTCTGTCAAACTTTTACCTCATGCATGTATAAAAACCAAAGCCTTCTTTTCTTCCTGGGACTTTGCACTTATTATCCATGGACAAGAGGCCTTATACCTCGTTCTTTGTTGTTCCCAGCTGTTCCGATGCTGTCAAAGCAAAAGGGGGTTGCGGGGGTGCTTCCACCCCTGATCCTCAAGTCTAATGATGCCCCGGAGGCAGCAGGCCAAGAGGGCAGCATGGCGGGGGGGGTCGCCCCATCCCTCTGATGACTTCACTTCATCTTTCCACCAGAAGCTGACGACATCTTCAAAAGACACTTTCAAAGAATGACTTGTGAGCAGTGACTGAGAACTTTCCGGTTCAGACGGCAGGTGCTCGCCGGCCGGGACAAATGATTATAAATGGTTTGGAATTCCACGTTTTCTATCTAAACTACCCACGACAATAGGAATGGATATTTGCGTACAAATGCTTGAGTGGAATGAATGGAAGATGAATTTGCTTTTTTTTTTTTTTTTTAATGGGAGAGATGATAAATGAGTAAAACGATCAGAATCAACAATTTAGCATTCAATGATACAATACTGACATCTAGTGGCACTGATGAAACTATTGTAGATTATTGCAAGGGTTTGTTGAATACTGAGAATCAAACTCATCTATTTAAGATAGTCCAGTAATATTTTCATGACATGCCAAAACATGATTGAAAGACCACGGAATATTTAACGTGTTTGGACTGACAATCGGGCTCACGTCCCAAAAAGAGCTGCACGTTTTTGTCCTTTGATGGAATTGTGATGATCCGTTGAGAAAGGGCGACGCTATTATGCGCCATTAGGCTGTGAAATTATCCGATGATACAGAATTGTGTTTTAATGGCGCTGAATAGCGTCATCTTTTCTTTGGGAATCACAACTCAAAATGAGGTATTACTTTTCTCAGTCCAAACTATTTACTTGACATATTCCTGCTGGCTATTGGCCGTCTATTTTCCTGCCTCACCAACAATTTAACAGAGCAAATCGACAGCTTGTGTCATTCTTCACAAGCTAACACTGTTAACTAACAATAATCTGTGTACTGGATAAATCTTGCTAATTCAACAACTGAGATTCAAATACAAATACATTCTGATGTCAACAACTTGGTAGAAGAAGATTATGACATTATATATTAACAGCAGCTAATGCTGGTAACACTGCTAGCTAAAATGCTAATCTAGATTAGCACATATTGCCATTAGCTAGCACTGTTAGCACTGCTAACACTACGATTGCGATTCAAATACAAAGACAAATACATCTTATTCAGATGTCTTTTGGAAGATAATTATGGCATAACATATTAGCAGATAATGCTAGTAGCACACTTAGCTGGTGCTAATATGTGCTAACACTACAGCTAAACTTTCCTTTTGGCTTTAACAATGCTTTGGCGGCTCTGTAAAAGTGGCTCTTTCACTCTGGAACATTGGGCAGCTAAATTGCCAAGTCATTAGCTCAAAACTTGCTATGGGTGTGATTATGATATTAATTAGCTAGCCCCGATGTTTCATAGCAACATGCTAACAGAAACATTTTCAGAAACCGGCAGATAACTACAAATTCATTCGGTTGTAAAATTCCATACTTGATTGGTTGACAGACACTCCAAAAATTGAAGTACATATATAAACATAAAATAACTATCTATAATATATCCACTTTAAAGTAAACAATAATTGATCACATTGTATTCCTGCTACTTGTACGATCTTCAAGCACATGGGGATGTCTTTTTGTCAACCTTTCGCTGACAGGCCGCTGAGGGTTCCGGAGAGAGGTCAAGGGCCGGCGGCGGTGGCAGTGTAGCGGGTTGTCCTCCGAGCGGTGGCTGCTAAGCTGGTCGACGTGTTGCGTTGGCTGGTCGGCGTTGGCCGTCAAAGGTCGAAGGAGGTTTCTCCAGTGCTCTGCAACTGGGGGGAAACTCAACATTAGGAGATTGTACAGCAGTGGTGTCCAAACTACGGCCCGGGGGCCGTTTGCGGCCCGCCCTCCGTTTTTCAGTGGCCCTCGGCGTATGCTAAAAACGGCATTTGACTCAGTTCAAATAAATTAACAAAAATGTTTGGAGATGGTCAAAGTAAGAAGGGAGGGTGTCGAAAAATAGGTACCATTAAAGGTTATTTTAGTTAACTAAAACGAACAAAATAACTAAAACTAAAATTCAAAAAACAATTTAATTTAATTTAGCGAAAATGCTTTTTAAAAAAACGAAAACTAACTGAAACTACATTTTATGTTTACAAAACTAACTATAATTATAGCAAAAATGTCCTTCATTTTAGTCTTTGGTGATTAATTTAATCTTAAATGTGATTTTTAGTAGATTTATTTTGATATAAACCGGAATAATGACGTTTGAAAGTATGGTGTGTTTTTTTTAAATATTGCGCACAAGTAATACAGATTCATTTAAAATATATATCTTAAAATAAAACTAATACTGAAACTAACAAAGTAAACTAAAACTAAGCATTTATTAAAGAGCTAAAACTAATAAGAACTAACTGAACTACCCGGAAAACTAATTAAAACTATTACTATTAAAAACAAAACTCAAAACGAACTAAAAACGAACTAAAATAAAAAATTCCAACCCTACTGCCATATTACAAATAAATTGGTTTATATACTTTGGCATTTTTTTAAATCTGCAAAAGCACAATTTTTAGGACTAAACACAATTTCTCTTCATAACATTATGTGGCCCTTGCGTCCTTCTGATTTTGTCTGTGGCCCTCAAATGTAAAGTTGTACAGAGAAGACAAAATGCGACAGTTACTCAAAGTCACTTTTGATCACAGAACGCAATTTTTTTTACTTGGAATAGTTACCTTGTTCTGTAGTTACGTGATTTTCCCTGGCGCAGGTGGCGGGAGGGTCCGGTTTTGGCGGCGTTGAGGCGGCCACACCAGAGCTCGCCTCATCCGCCGGCTCGTCGTAATCCCAGAAGACTTTCGCAAACTGGTAGAGCTTCACACAGGAAGTGGCGTTGACCAAAATGCTGGCGAGGAGGAAGCCAATGAGACTTATATAAAGTGTGTATACGGTACGTATGCGACGGTTGAGTGAGGCTAACTTGTTCTCGCAGAAGTGCAGTGACAGCATGCGACCGGTGGTCTCCGCCTCCACCGGGATGGTCCTTAGGCAGGCTCCCGTCAGGAAGTTGAAGATGCGGATCTTCCCGTCCACGCAGCCCGTGATCACTCGGAGGTAAGCCAGTGTCAGGGACTTGACCTCCCTGTAGAAATCGCCATTTGCATGTATCCGTCTAATAAGGCCCCAAATCAGGGCTGTCCAAACTTTTTCATTTGAGGGCCACATACAGAAAATCAGAAGGACGCAAGGGCCACATCATGTTATGAAGAGAAATTGTGTTTAGTCCTAAAAATTGTACAAATAATTTATTTGCGCTTTTGCATATTTAGAAAAATGCTACAGTATATAAACCAATTTATTTGTAATATGACAATAGGGTTATTATAGTTTGGGAATTTTTCATTTTAGTTTTTATTTTGTTTTGAGTTTTTTTTTTTTTTTTTTAATTTAGTTAGTTTTAATTGGTTTTCAGGGTGGTTCTGTTAGTTTTTTATTAGTTTTAGTTCTTTAATAAATGCTTAGTTTTAGTTTAGTTAGTTTCAGTATTAGTTTTAGTTTTTTTTGTGTGTGTGTAGTACTGTGCGCAATATTTAAAAAACACCATCTTTATTCCGGTTTATATCAAAATAAATCTACTAAAAATCATATTTAAAATCATCCACAAAGGCTCATGCATTAAATTATTTACCAAAGACTAAAACGAAGGCCTTGTTATGCTATAATTATAGTTAGTTTTATTTTACATAGTTTTGTAGTTTTAGTTATTTATTTTTTTTAAAAAGCATCTTCGTTTTTATTTTATTTCGTAAATGAAATTGTTTTTTGAATTTTAGTTTTTTCGTTAGTTTTAGTTCACTAAAATAACCTTTAATAGCACCTGTGTTTTTCGACACCTTCCCTTCTTACTTTGACCATTTCCAAACATTTTTGTTTTTATTTTTATTTTATTTTGTTTTTTTATTTTTTTTATTTTTTTTATTTGAACTGAGTCAAATGCCATTTTTAGCATATGTCGCGGGCCACTAAAATATGGACGGCGGGCCGCTAATGGCCCCCGGGCCGTAGTTTGGACACACCTGCCCTAAATGATTAATTGACTTTGGTCGGTGCTTACTTTGGATGACTGACGGTCATGAGGCATCCTTTGGTTTCACATCTGCTGCTCCAGGCCATCACATGACCGTTGGTGTCGGCGGACAGGAGGTGCCAGTCGTCGACAAACATGCAGCGGACCGCGCTGTTGTGGGCGTCGATCACCTAGCGCTCGGCGCAAATTAGCGTCAGAGAGAGGAGAGGGTGGGGTGGTCGGCAAAGTGGCGAGCTGAGACTCTCACCCTGAGCAGCGACGCATTCTCGGCGTCCCACAGCTTGACGACTCCTCGGTCGCAGCTGCTGAACACGGCGGTGGCGTTGATCTTCACGCAGCGCACGGAACTGCGATGCTTGAAGTTGAAGTCTTCCAGGTGCTTTTCGGTCTGCAGACTCCACACTGGCAGAGCGAGCACGACAACAAGGATTGGGCACAGATTATTTTTTTTGTCCAATTACAATCAAAACCCAAATTAACCAGCCATTTTCACTGAAGCAACCCCCTTCGCGCACTGGATTTTGACTGATTTTGCAAGGGCCGCAGAATATTGTGTTTAAAAATATGGAACCTATCAAAAGAAAGATTGGTGTCTCTTCTTTCATCAGGAAAAAAAGTACATTACCATCTGTTTCTGTTTTGCAGCAATTAACATTAGATTATAGCTAAGTTTCGTCAATATTCACAGTCCTGGTGAAAACACTGACAAAAAGAGCTTGTTGCAACATGGCCCTAACTGCCATTGCTTTAATCCACCTCTTTATGTTAGAAGCTGCATCAAAGCCTTCTGTATGCTCTTGCATTACAAAAAAAAAACAAAAACAAAAAAAACTTTTTTACACGTTTTGGGGAGGGAAGGACAAAGTATTTAAAAACGTTTTTACACGTTTTTGGGATTGAATGCTTATTAGTTAAAAAAAAAAAAAAAAACTCACTTTAACCTCTAGGATTCCTCGCTGTACCCTGGCCAATGGCTGAACCTGTTTCGGTTTTGGTCGTTTTTAGTCCATCCGGTTTCTGTCGTACCACCTAGCTAGCGCTAGGCTAACCAGGGAAACGTGCTACCAGTGCCAGTGACTTTGGTGTGCAAAAACTTGCCTTTGTCTCATTATTTCCGGAATTTATGCTATGCTATGCTATGCTATGCTATGCTATGCTATGCTATGCTAATTAGTCATGTAGACGATTTACCTTTGGCGGTGCAGTCTTTGGCACCGGACACGAGTCTGTCGGCGTGGATGTCAAGGCAGTTGATCATGCTGGAGTGACCATATAGCACCAACACACACTGGTCCGTCCTCACGCTCCAACACCTACAACACAAAATGGTGGATGACATCGGACTCAAAAAAATGACCAAGGTGAGCGTGCGATACTCCCGCCCACCTGATGCTGGTGTCGCAGCTGGCCGTGATGACCAGGTGGCGCTCGGGGCATAGCAGGACGACGCGGATGCCGCCCACGTGGCCTTTCATCAGCCCCACCTGCTTGGTCGCCGTCCCCACGTACAGTAGACGCACGGCGCGGTCCTTGGACGCTGTGCTCAGCAGGGGCCCGCCCTTGTAGTCCACCACGCGGTGGGGGTCTTCGCTGAAAAAGTCAACGTACCACCGTGACATGGTGAGGTGGCCAAATGAATCCTGGTCTATGGACCACAACACAAGAACTCACTCGTTGAGCTGGCCTCTGACATTTGTTGCGCTCATTTATTTCAACATTTTTTTTTAACTCTATCTTCCAATGATCTGTACAAAAAAACACGTTTGCCCATCTCTAATGTAAGAACATGCTCACTCGTCAACCAGCACGGAAGTGAAATATGCGCCGCAGTAAATGTTGCGCTCCTCCATCCGCACTGTTTTGGTTTTGATGTCGCTGTAGGCCGCTTCAAAGGGCCACATCTACAAAAACGAAACCACATTCACGTCATACACAATAAGACTCGTTTCGATTTCTGCTAACGCGTCAACTAGCATTCAATCATCTATCATTACCTAATTAACATGCTAACATGCTAGGTAATTAACATGCTAGGTAGGCTATAATGTAGTTTCGCATAACTAACTAAGCTTACTTTTGATATAATCATGCTAGCTAGCTAACAAACAAATGAACTACACACAGTTTTGGCATAATCATGCTAATGCGCTAACTAGCAAACTAAGTGTAGCCTTTGTAAAATCGTGCTAGCTTTACCACCCAAACTTAGCGTCGGCTTACATATGCTAATTAGCAGGGCCCGACCGATTAATCAGATATAATTAGATGATAGGAGCTCTTTTAAAATCGGACTTTTTTTTTTAGGGGGGGTAATTTATGTTAATTGTTGTTGTTGTTGGTTAATTTTTGCCCATTTTTCTCTCTGTGGTAAAGGTAAACAAATGATAAAGGGCAAAGTATTGTAAAACGATCAAATTCATAGCTTTATTGTTGTAAACATTAGGAGACCAATAATTATTATTATATATTATGTATATATTTTTTAATTAATTAGCCAATTAATCAGTAATCAAACTTTTATTCTCTCGCATGTGAGCATCAGCCTAAAAAAAATCTATTATTGGTCGGGCCCTACTAACAACTTAACTATAACTAAGAACATAAAAACAAGGCGTAGTTTTATAATCACGTACGCAGCTAAAAGACAAATTAAATGGAATTTATTTGCATAACAACAGCAAATGAACTAACTAAGCTTAGTTTTTGTATAATTATGCTAAGTAGCTAAATCATGATCCTATTAAGTAGCTCAATCATGATATTAACTATTAACTATTAAATATTAAGTAGTTTTGCACAAGCATGCTAACTTGTGACCTAAATAATGTCAACGCCATGTCTGCGCATCCACGTCAATGTTGTGTTTAAGCCTTACATGTGTCGACTTCACTCTGCCGCTCTCGTGGTCCTCGGCCGGCACCTCCACGTCCACCATCCTCGCGTAGGAAGGGCTGACCATGTGAACGCCTTTGTAGCGCTAAAAACAAACACGTGTCAGAACGCCGACAGCAACAGCGACCATAAATGTCTGCCACCTTACCAACCTTCATCATGGCGTCCACCTGCTCCTGGTAGAGCTTCCTGAAGCGCATCTCCTCCATGGTCTCTCCCGCCAGGTTCTTCCACTGCTTGCACACCTTCGTGCAGCGCTTCAGCGTCGCCTCGTCGAGCAGCCCTGACTCCAAACATGACGTCGACATATAATCCAAACCGATTTTGTTTTGTTTTGTTTCACACGCACATTCACAGCTTAAGGTCAGATTTGTGCTCTGTGAACTCTGCCTAGCGACAAGTGACGCAACAAAATTGTGCCCCGTGACCGCTGCCTAGCAACGAGTGTCCAAATAAACACTTTGTGAACTATGTTGAACAACATAGATGTATAGAAATACATTTGTAGAAAATAAATTATAATTGTCAGACTAGCTGTGGATATGGACGTACCCAAAATCCTCATGGAGAGGTCGGCGGGAAGGCCGCCTATGAAGTCTCGGGGTCTGCTGAGTGCTAACAAAGATCTGGAGGATCCGGGAGGAAGCACAGGAAGAACCACAGCTTCCGTTGAATCATCCTTGCTGGCTTGGCTTGTTTTTTTGCTTGTGCAAATGTTCACTGCCAAAACACATCAGATATGAAATAATTGGATAAAAATGTCTTCTGTGGAGCAGCAACTTTTTTTTTTTTTTTTTTTAATACTTCCTGGTCCAAATGTCTCCCATTTCATGCTTTGGCCTGCACTACTTGAAACTTCAACATGGTCCAAAAATTGTAGTCACTAACATAAATATAAAACTCTCTGGGGTTCTCTTCCTAACTATAGGTCATATTTTGACAATCTTACCATCCAGCTGTCGCTGCAGCCTGGTCACCGCCACACCGATGAGATTCTTGGCCATACTCAGCAGCTCCAGGTCGCACCGTAGCAGCAACAGGCAAAGGTAGCGCGTCTGGACCCATTCCGGGCTGCAGTCGAACCACTCCCAGATCTCCCGGATCAGCGGCGACGGCCGCGTTTTGCGGTCGAGCCGCGCATAAAGCTCCGGTAAAGTCTTGCCCTTGGACGGCGCGTAGCTGAGCAAGTTCCACGAGGTGAGGCGGAGCGAGCTCTGGATGTTCTCCAGCACCGGAATGCTCCTGCACCGCACCAATATTCCCACGACGAAACTCCGGTGGGACTCGTCCGAGATCTTCCACAGGTTCAGCGGCGTCGGCGAGGGCTGGCTCGGTCTGGGGTCGGAAAAGAGGCAGGTCGGGCACATGCCACACGGCCCGTCCGCGTTGCTGCACGCCGGCTGGCGGGCTGGAGGACTCTGAGAGTCGGACATTTGGACTGGCTTGTTTGGGCTGCAAGCGTGGTTGGTTACCAGGCGATGCCCGTTACGAGTTGTGTTGTTATGTGACTACTACACAACACTGATTCATTCACAGTGGGCGGCGCATGTTCAGAATGCATTTTAAATGATTTAATGTCAAGTTGATGTGTAACTCTTTTACAATTACGTTCACTATGGGTGTTCATAGCGTCTTGATGATAGAATTCGTACACGAAGTCGCCACATAGAGCTCGCACACACTTCAAAGGTGACGACGACTATGAAAAAAAAAAAAAGAAAAAGACGTGCGCCGCCCGGGAATCGAACCCGGGTCGCAAGAATGGGAATCTTGCATGATACCACTACACCAGCGGCGCTGTGACGATATGACTGTCGAAAGTCAGTATATAAATAAACCTACAACACATTTTAGTGGGCTTCATATGATTCATGATTTCACTTATAATTAAAAAGAGACATTTATCGAACACAACCCTCGTTTACAACGCGACTGTTTTATTCCAGTGCTTCCCGGTGACGAAGTTTCAATACGCCATCTTGGTCCTGTATTTCCGTTTCGTCTTTTTTTTTTTCTAACCAATATTGGGGAAAGAAAAAATAAAGAAAGAAAAATAATAAAATGTCAGTGTAACATTGTTAAAAAGTAAACGAAAATAAACCACAGCCTTTAAGTTTGTAAATGAGGCTGCCGTACAAAACGTTTGAATGGTTACGCAATGACCACTACTTCCGTTTTTGTTTGTTTTTTTCCAACCAATATTGGGGAAAGAAAAAATAAATACAAACTGATAAAATGTCAGTGTAACATAGTTAAAAAGTAAAAGAAAATAAACCACAGCCTTTAAGTTTGTAAATGAGGCTGCCGTACAAAACGTTTGAATGGTTGCGCAATGACCACTAGGTGGGGATATTGTACTGTGTATAAACACCCAACCGCTTCTCGAGCTTCCCTCCCGGATGCGTGACTGCAAAAATCAAACATGAAAAATGGAACATTCAAATCCTCACTTTTCTACTTAGCTCCTTAATTACTCTTATTATTGCTTTTGCCACGCAAAGGTGGAATCAATCAAACCGGGACTTGTTCCCACTTTGCAAAAACGTGCATTGAAGACTAAATTGTCCATACATGTGAATGTAAGTGTGAATGATTGCCTATTAGTGCCTTGCAATTGGCTAGCAACCAGTCTAGGGTCGACCCCGACTCTCACCTTTTGGATAGATGCATTATTGCTTCTAAGCAGCTGTAGGCCCTCCTGTGTAATCAATCCTAACTTTATTACTTGGGCTGGGGAGCCGCTTCAAAATTTAATGTGATCGAGATGAGGCGGTGAAGTTATTTAGGGGTTGACTAAGCTCAATTGTCCTCAGTTCAGAGGCCAGTCGCTTCCAAAAGGTCACGCTTTTTAAGGGTTAATGGATGTCGCAGCACAAAAAAAGTCAAGCCGTGCATTTTTTTAAATGACGCGCAGATGTTATTTGTTCTAATTTGTGCTTTAGAGCGGGCGCTGCCGTGATGCTGCTTAAGTAGCTCGATGGAAGCACTCAAGCTCAATTAAGGGTGTGTTTTAACATAAATTACGCAAAGTTTGCATTGTTGTAAGGGCGAAGAAATGCATTAAATAATGAAAAAAAGCTCATGTTTTACATTGCTTAAAAATAAGAAGAAAAAAAAGTTTAATCACCAAGTGTGAATACGTGACATGTAATATAAGTCCTATCAATAATTCATGGTGCGATTCTTCATTATTATATATCCTCTTTTCGTTATTGTTACTTTGTCTTTGCAAATGAGCAATTTGAACTTTAATCCTCACGTTGTTGGTGACATAATTGCATCATCTTTTCTTGGAAATTACAATTACTTCTTCAGTGCCGCTTATTTTTAGCCCCGCTGCGCTCAACAATAAACAGTCACTTACTTACTCGGTAGAATTTTCACATATCTGTACTTTACTCTCTGATTCATCTTTCCGGCAACTTTCAGTTTTGCTCCATTTGCCGAAAGGTACGAGATTAGTTGATCATCAGTGTTGGTTGAACGCCAACTCGACTCCTGCATCGGGAAGGAAGGCGCAACAGATGGTTGACGGGAGATTATCACTACGGGAGGAAGCGCCAAGAGGCCAATTAGAGGAGGGAATAGGAATATACAGATGGCAAGAGGACCAATGAGAATTCTTCTTGCTTAGCCACTGGACACATTTTGGAGTCGCATTTCATCCAGATGAATAGCGAGAATTGATGCCAGTTAGCATGGTGAGCTAAACCTTGGTTTTGGTATTGTTTATCAGGTACGCCTCGCTACGGAAGAGGATTAAGGCCAGTGAAGAGTGGGGAAAAAGGGGTTGGCAGGATTATCGCTTCAATCGGAAATGAGAATTCTCATTTTAATCTGAGAATTCTGACTTTAAAGTGAGAATTCTGACTTTGTGACATAGAGCAATGAATTGTGGGGTGGGAGGGGAAGTCAGAAAGTCAGAATTCTGAGAATAAAGTCACAATTCTCACTTTAATCTTAGAATTCTGACTTTAACTCATTTGCTCCCAATAACGTATAAATACGTTTTTATGTTTTAAGTGTCCCAAAGACGTATTTATACGTTTTTTTTATGCTAGACAGAAGGCTTTGATGTAGCCTCTCAACTGCAAAGAACGGTTGCAGAAATGGTAGTTATTACACAAACGGCCAGCAGGTGGCAGCAGAGCAAAGGAGATCAACCAGGGCCATCTATAAAGAAAGCTAAATTACTTACAATTTTAAATAAGATTTGTGAAAACTGATTAAACTTAGCTGTCTTCTAATGCTAATTGCTGCAAAACTAAAACAGATATAAACATACTTTTTTTCTGATAAAAGAAGAGACTTTAATCTTTCTTTTGATAGATTCCATACTTTTATAGCAATAGAACACAATAGTCTGTGGGCCTTGCAAAATCAGTCAAAATCCAGTAAAACAGCCGGGAGCGAACGGGATTGCGAAATGTGAAAACGGCAGCGAGTGAATGAGTTAATCACCAAATTCTGACATTAAAATGAGAATTCGGACTTTAATCTCAGAATTCTTTATCACTTTAATCTCGGAATTCTGACTTTAAAGTGAGAATTCTCACTTTGTGACATAGCGCTATGAATTGTGGGGTGGAAGGCGGAGTCAGAAAGTCAGAATTCTGAGAATAAAGTCAGAAATCTCACTTTAAAAATCAGACTTGTGAGATTAAAATCAGAAGTCTGGCTTTAAAAGTGAGAATTCTGAGAATAAAGTGATTTGTCTCCCAACCTCGTTATGTTTCATAACATCGAGCAATCACTGTGAACTGTAAAGTAACAGACTAAACAGGTAACAGCAATCGATCCATCATCAAATCTGTTCGAAACAGGCAGAGGTAAATGCACGATTAAAGTGTACTTTTTAAGTCAAGTCAAGGCATCTTTATTTATATAGCACTTTCAAACAGCTTTTTTTTTTTTTTTTAAATCATGTTAATCGGGCCTGGCGACCCACAGGGAAAGCACTTTTCCCAACTTTGGGATGACTGACAGTTCCCCAGCAAGGACTATGCAAATTGACTCTTTTGTGGTCCCAGGTATGCTTTTGCTGTCGCGCTAATTGGCCAGTTAGTGCTCAAAATCAACCATGCATCTGGATCAAAATGGACGGTTTCGAGTGTGATGGGTTTTTGTCATTGTCCGCCAATCAACAGGCACCATTGTTTCTAGGGTTTCTCTTTTTGGTGCCATTCCGCTCTAACGACATGGTACCAAAAAATTGTACATGAATCCATATTAGCTTCTTAACTCATTCACTCGCCGCCATTTTCACATTTCGCAATCCCGTTCGCTCCCGGCTGTTTTACTGGATTTTGACTGATTTTGCAAGGCCCACAGAATATTGTGTTCTATTGCTATAAAAGCATGAAAAGAAAGATTAAAGTCTCTTTTTTTTCATCAGGGAAAAAAAAAGTATGTTTCTATCTGTTTCCGTTTTGCAGCAATTAACATTAGAAGAGAGCTAAGTTTCATCAGTTTTCACAAATCTATTTAAAATTGTAAGTAATTGAGCTTTTTTTCTACATGGCTCTGGTTGATCTCCTTTGCTCTGCTGCCACCTGCTGGCCGTTTGTGAAATAACTACCATTTCTGCAACCGTTCTTTGCAGTTGAGAGGCTGCATCGAAGCCTTCTGTATGCTCTAGCATAAAAAAACCAAACAAAAACAAAAAAACGTATAAATACGTCTTTGGGACACTTAGAACATTTAAAAAAAAAACGTATTTACACGTTATTGGGAGCAAATGAGTTAATATCTGCCCCAGGTGGGACCGTTCACAAGACAAATTCCCAGTTCCTGAGCATCAACAAGTTGTTCCCGCAGACAAAACTTACATCATCCGTCATCCTCCTCTTGGCTGGTTTCTCCTCCCGACGTGTCAGTCGGTGTCTCCGTCCGCCCGTCACGGGGCCCGACAGACTGATGGACGGTCTGTCGAGGGAAGGGCCCGCTCACAGCTGTCTCGCTCGGGAAGCGTGAAAGGACTATTTCCTCTCATTATGGAGATTTCCCCCTCCTCATGTGGGCCCTTCGCGCCATCATGTGGGGGAATTTTTGATGGGATGTCTTTAATCACCTTTGAACTCTCACAAGTTCTCCAAAAAAAAAAAAAAAATCTAGCTTCAATGAATTAATAATCAGCAGCGCGGATAGTTTGAATTGAAACAAAGGCAAAGAAATCTCCAGAAGAGATGTGAGGGAGGAGCAACAAGCGGACCTGTTAAGAGGATTGTCTTCATGAAACATGACCATTTTCTGCCTTTTTTTTTCTCCAACGGAAGATGTGATGAGAGGCTGACAGAAAAGGTGGAATAATTTGGACCCTCAAGACATCCGGTTGTCAGCCTCCATCGCCGTCCATCTGCAGGAGGCAGTGAAAAGTTGCTCTTCTCTTGAGTGCGCCGCAAAATTCACCAGTGGAACGAAACGCCGGCTAGACAACTTGAAATGTATTCCGATGTATGATTGTTTATCATGAATTAAAATGAAAAATCAACGATCGAACCAACTAGACATGATCGCCAATATTAACTCGTTTGCTCCCAAAGACGTATTTATACGTTTTTTGTGTGTGTGTGTGTGTTTTTTTTTTTTTTTTTTTGTTTTTAATGCTAGAGCATACAGAAGGCTTTGATGCAGCCTCGGAACTGAAGAAATCACTTGAAGCAATGGTAGTTATTACAAAAACAGCCAGCAGGTGGCAGCAGAGTAGAAGAGATCAAACAGAGCCATGTTGAAAAAAACTGTTTTCCCCACTGTTTTAAACAGATTTGGGATTAAATTTAGCTATATTCTAATGCTAATTGCTCCAAAACGGAAACAGATAGAAATATACCTTTTTTTTCCTGATGAAAGAAGAGATGCTAATTTTTCTTTTGGTAAAGTCCATGTTTTATAGCAATAGAATACAATACTCTGTGGGCCTTGCAAAAACAGTCAAAATCCAGTAAAAGGGGTTTCTTCAGTGAAAATGGCCGTCAGTGAATGAGTTAAGTGACGATTGACTTGTAAGTGAAACAATGATGAGTAGGCCACCAACCAAATGCCATTTAAATGTTATCGAACACCAGGAAATGTAATCGACATGTCGTTCGACCAAAGAAAAGTGATTGACATAACCACCAACCGACTACTAGGTGCCGACATGTAATGATTGACAGTCAAGAAGGCGGGACCTAAAGTCATTCAACACTAATTGGCCAATTTGTTAGAGAGTAAGTGTGAACTTCGGACCATGAAAAAGTTCATTTTATTAGCATATTTCTCTCTGCAGAGCTGTCAGTCATCTCAACGTCTGGGGTGCTTCCCTATGGGTCACATGTGCTTTCCCAGTCCAAAGACCCTCATAGCGCTGAGGCCGAAATTAGCATTTAAAAAAAAAAAAAAAAAATGCACGAACCAATCAGGCTGTCTCAGACACATCGTTTTTGTTTGACTTCTCGGCTCGATGGCTCACGTCTGTCAAGTGAGTTTGAGTCTCCTTGGGCACCAATTTGTGTGAAAGATTCTTGTTCCTGGGTGAAATAAAACAGTAGGGTGCCAGAAAAACAAACTCACCTGACATTTTTTTTTTAAAGTGGGGGAAAAAAAAAAAAAAAAAAAGCAACCACGCTGACAAAACAAAACGGTCGCATTAGGCGACGCTAAATTCAATTAGCCTGAATGAATAACTGATAGTTTGTGTGTATTTGTGTGTGCGTATGTGTTTGTATACGGCGAGGTAATCTAGATATTTCCTCCAGAACTATTATGGTTAATAATGTGTCATGGGTGATTGATGGTGCGCTAACTGATAGCATGGGCGTCATTCATTCAAATATATGCGTCAGTGCATGTTTGTGTGTGTTATGATTACATTGTGTGTACTTGTTCCTCGTGTAGTGTATACACACGTCATTTTTTTAACGCAGTATCTTGATGTATTCATCGCATAAAGTCACGAAAAGAGCTTTGGATTAAAAAAAATAGTTCTTTGTTCTTACACTGATGTGTATCATAACATACTGCATTGTGTAATATTTTGCTTATCGCTAAAGCCACCTGTATAGTGTTTATGATCTCATAGTATGACACAGTGGACTGAATGTGCTCACAACTAATAGCTTAGCCTGTTAGCCAGTGTCTTTATAGTGCTCAGTTACATAAAATGCCAAAAAGAAAGAAAATTCACACTAAAGAAACATAATTGTTGTTTGCTAGCAATCTAGCTAACTATCACAGCATGGCGTGTTTGTTTGTTTGTTTTCTTGTATTTGTTAGTTAGCCGGTGACTTTCTGATTCAAATACGGCACAATATGATTTTAAACGTCTAGGACGTAAATGTTTCTAACTTAAAAGGCAACAATATCCTCTTAAGCTAATGTATTTGGGTGTTTTTTTTGTTGTTTTTGGGTCTACATGTCACAAGCTAGTCGGCTAGTACTTTCTTGTTTGTCATGTAAGACAACAGGAATGTAGTATTTGAGATGACAGCCACCTGTATAGTGTTTATGATCTCATAGTATGACACAGTGGACTGAATGTGCTCACAACTAATAGCTTAGCCTGTTAGCCAGTGGCTTTATGGTGCTCAGTTACATAAAATGCCAAAAAGAAACAAAATTCCCACTAAACAAATATAATTGTTGTTTGCTAGCAATCTAGCTAGCTATCATAGCATGCGTGTTTGTTTGTTTTCTCGTATTTGTTAGTTAGCTGGTGACTTTCTGATTCAAATACGGCACAATATGATTTTAAACGTCTAGGACATAAATGTTTCTAACTTAAAAGGCAACAATATCCTCTTAAGCTAATGTATTTGGGTGTGTTTTTTTTTTTTTTTTTTTTGCGTCTATCTGTTACAAGCTAGTCGGCTAGTACTTTCTTGTTTGTCATGTAAGACAACAGGAATGTACCATTTGAGAGGAAATTTGTTCCATTGTGATTAAAAAAAAATAAAAAGGCAAAACAAGCTTGACAATCGGAGGTCAAAAATTTGTATTCATGAAGGGGGCGTTTTCCTGCTAGCTAACTAACAGCCATCACAACAATCGATAAAGAAAAACTTGTTCATCTCTCTTCTCTTTTGTCCTTTGTGTGGGTTTGTGTCGGCAAAGGTTGAGTTTTATTGGACTGTGTGATGTTATTACGTTTTTACCTCAAACAAATTTTCATCGACTTTTACGTTCAAAACTAGTACTACAAATGAGTACCAATTATTTTAAATTTTGGGGGTGTTACTTTCGCTAAAGCCCCAGGTATTATCCCTAGCGTAATCATCATTAGCGTCATTACGGGGCCCAATCTTTCCTGCCCTCGGGGCCGCTTCCTTTCGCCGTCGCTCCGCTCGCGTCGTCCATCACTGCGGCCGGCGGTAATAACCGCAAATGACATCCGTGATTCATATGCGCTGTTTTTTTGTTGTTGTTTTTTTTGCCTCTCGTCTCTTCGTTCGACGGAGATTACTTGACATGCAGCGGGATGTTATTTTTTGTAATATTTCATAAAATGTCACAATCGCTGCAATGAATCAGAGAGGTTTTGAACACCGCGAGTCGTTTTTAAAAAAATCATCTTTCAAACACTCAAGTCGCTATGAAGTGCTTCAAAAAAAAGTCCTTGGTTTATATTTAGCTCATGTGAGGGCTTAAAAAAAGAACTGCAAAGTATCTTTGATGGGCTTCTGTGAGGTCAAAGTGATAACTAAAATTAGTTTTGCTATGATATCATATATATAATTCTTTCTGTGCTGAATCACATTGCGGCGTTATTGTATTGAACAAGCCTCCGCGGTATACCCACGTTCAGGGTTGCGTAAGGGTTGGGGGTTATAATGAGGTCGTTGGCGGGTTATGGTTGGGCTGTTATTCGGGTAAGTTTACAGTTTGCTTTGTAAGGTTACGGTTTGGTTTTGGAGTTAGAGCTTGGCAACATTTACATGGTATGGTTTGGGTTTAGGAATTTGCATGAACAGCTCGAGTTTGGTTCGGGTGAGAGTTTTGGGTAGGTGGGAGGGGTGATAATTAGCTTTCAGGTTTATTGAACGTGGCATATGATTCAATTAACTCATTCACTCCCAGCCATTTTCACAGAAGCAATCCCATTCGCTGTTTTACTGGATTTTGACTGATTTTGCAAGGCCCACAGAATATTGTGTTCTATTGCTATAAAAGCATGGAACCCATCAAAAGAAAGATTAAAGTCTCTTCTTTCATCAGGAAAAAAAGTATGTTTCTATCTTCTTCCGTTTTGCAGCAATTAGCATTAGAAGAGAGCTAAGTTTCATCAGTTTTCACAAATCTATTCAAAATTGTAAGTGATTGAGGGGTTTTTTCTACATGGCCCTGGTTGATCTCCTTTGCTCTGCTGCCTCCTGCTGGCCGTTTGTGTAATAACTACCATTTCTGCAACCGTTCTTTGCAGTTGAGAGGCTGCATCAAAGCCTTCTGTATGCTCTAGCATAAAAAAACGTATAAATACGTCTTTGGGACACTTAGAACATTACAAAAACGTATTTACATGTTATTGGGAGCAAATGAGTTAAGTATCACAAAATTTAAATTTAAATTCTTTACCTTGAGTATTGCCACATGGCTTGACATGAGTCCTAGTCCACCTGTGCTCCTTGGTCTACAGTGGTCAATGTGGTGCACACCTGCTGGTAATGAGGTTTGATGAAAGACACAAAAACAAGAAATGAAACGAAGTCTGTTATGGATAAGCTGCCATACTATGAATTGTTTTTTTGTTTTTTTTGGATTGGCTTAATCTGCTGATTTGAAAGTTCTGCCCACAAGTTGCAGATTTTCACCCAAACAAGTCAATCGCAGCCTTGTTGTTTGAATCCTGTTAACAAAATGGACGCCTGCGTGTTTACCATTCCACCTGCGCCCCCATCGTGTCACTTTGATCCAACACCTCATTTAACGCCATCATCTTTGACCTTCAGCGTCCGGGCTGACGGGCGGTCGGCGGAACGCGCCATGTTGAAGAAGCGGCGTCGCATGATGGGGGGGGGGGGGAGACCAACAACAGATGATTTCCTCCTCTTCCTCTTCGTCACACCTCAAGAACGTTTCAGCGACGACGTCGTCAAGCGATGGAGCAGCATGATCGGGTGAGGAAGAGGAAGCAACGTGCCTTCATCCCTCTTAACCCCTTCACCATCCCTCATGGCCCCAACACTGGCATCATCAATAATATCAAATTCTATTAAATAAAAATAAAGAAAAAAAATCAGTGCTTGAAAGCTCACTTCAGTCTTGTGACATGTCTTCTTGTCCCAATTTGCATGTCAACAAAGAGATGTTTTGGAGTTGCAGTGACCTTGTCCTCAAAGATTTGCGGTGGCGTAGCGTCTCCACCAAGTTGTTTATTGTTGAAAGCAGGTCAGTGACATAATATTTCACAATGTTATTGGATTGTTTTGTCCTGCGGGACAAAATCCTTGCTGTTGTTTTATCGCGGCGCACCAGATACCCGTGACATGAAACCATCATGATTGTCGTACGTCGTCACGTCACCTTTTTTTTATTGGTTCGACTGTGTGGAAGGGGCTTAGTCCCATCATGGAGTATTGATGGCAACGATCTCGAAAGTTGACATTCGTCGCTTTCATCTGACATGCGAGTCGCAAGAGGACGAAGAGGAGGGCCAGACGCATTTGGAGGCGTCCATGGTCATTCCGCAGAGGTCACCGCGTCCCTTATTCATTTTTGTATTGCCGTTGTGAAAAAAGGTTTTAGCTGTGGTTTGAGTTAGATTAGAGATTCGGGGTTAGGTTCAAGAGTTAGGATTTGGATTTAATTACGGTTTGGGGTTAGGATTATAGGTTTCAGGATTGGGGTCTATGCACTAGTGTTATGATTAGGGTTATTAGGGGTTTATTTTTAAGGTTATGATTCCAGGTTTAGACCGTATCCCACTAAGAGGCAAACATTTGCTACGCTAACAAATGTTGATTTCATGTCAGGGTTCATTGAAGGTCACAGAAATTCGTAAATGTTCTCCAAAAAGTCTTAATGGTTTTCTAAACAGTCTTAATGGTTCTCTAAAGAGTCTTAATGGTTCTCTAAAGAGTCTTAATGGTTCTCTAAAGAGTCTTAATGGTTCTCTAAAGAGTCCTTATGGTTCTCTAAAGAGTCTTAATGGTTCTCTAAAGAGTCTTAATGGTTCTCTAAACAGCCACAAGGAAATGTTCAAAATTTCCTTGCAACAAGAAAGACCATTCACTGTTTAGAGAACCATTAAGACTGTTTAGAGAACCATTAAGAATGTTTCAAGAACCATTAAGACTGTTTAGAGAACAATTAAGACTTGATGGTCTTTGTTGCCACAAGGAAAATGTTAAAAATTTCCATGCAACAAGAAAGACCATTCAGACTGTTTAGAGAACCATTAAGAATGTTTAGGAAATTCTGCGACCTTGTATGAACCTTGATGTGAAATCAGCATTCACTCGCGTTGCAAACGTTCATCCCTCAGGGGATAGGGGCTTTGTGGGTTTATTTTTAAGGTTATGATTACAGGTTTAGACCGAATCCCACTGACAGCCAAACATTTGCTACGCTAACAAATGTTGATTTCACGTCAGGGTTCGTTGAAGGTCATAGAGTTTCCTAAATGTTCCCCAAAAAGTCTTAATGGTTCTCTAAAGAGTCTTAATGGTTCTCTAAACAGCCACAAGGAAATGTTCAAAATTTCCTTGCAACAAGAAAGACCATTCAGACTGTTTAGAGAACAATTAAGACTTAGTGCTCTTTGTTGCAACAAGGAAAATTTTCAAAATTTCCATGCAACAAGAAAGACCATTCAGACTGTTTCGAGAACCATTAAGAATGTTTAGGAAATTCTGCGACCTTGTATGAACCCTGACGTGAAATCAGCATTCATTGGTGTTAGTTACGTTTAGCGTTGGTTATTTCTTTAGCTTGGTGTTAAGTTATGGATCCGGGTTTAAGGGTTATGATTTGGTATTAGGGTAGAAGGTTTTCGGTTGGGATTAGGTTTCAGGGTGTGGTGTTCATTAGAGTTAGGGCTAGCTGTTATTTGTTAGTGTTCAGTTGAGAATTGGTTTAGTTTGGGGGTTTATGTTATTGTTTGGGTGCTAGGGATCAGTGTTCGGATCAAGTTTCAGGGTCAGGGTTTAGTTAATTCAGTTTGAGGGTTTACGGCATGGTTTAGATTAGCATTAGGGTTTTGGGTTTAGCGTCGGTTTTGGTGAAGGGTTTTACTTTGACAGATAGAAATGAGGTTGCAAACGTTAGTGTTGAGATGTTGCCCGAGCTTCTCAGGCTGTCGTCATTATTGCACTCTTATTTATTCATGCCGATTTAATTCCGCACATCGGTGCCGCTCGGCCTTTCAAATAAGCGGCGACGTGCTCATCTATTACAAACCCTCACATGGCGAGTTCAGAGTTTGTGTGCGCGTGATGGCATTTAATACTCTTTAACTCGCCGTAATCACGTCAGGTGCCCCTTCCTGTTTTGCCTCGCTCCTCTCATTTCGGAAGCGCCGACTCGTTTCAACCGGCAAGTCCCACGGGCCGCCGAATTCCGCGTTCAAACCTCAGCGTTTGTGCCTCAAATCACAGAAAGACCTTTTTTTTTCTTTTTTTTTTTTTTTTTTGATCAAGACGTTCCGGATGAGTCACACTTTTTAGATGTTTTTTGCGCAGGTGAAATTGGGACACGTTTACGGTCACGCGCTGTGAAAGGGTGCGCAGGTTGTGTGTAAAAGTACGCCCGCGGGGTTTTTTGGAGGTCATGGACAAATTGAAGGTGTGCAAACCGTCACCAAACCTTTTAACGACTTCACGCTCCACATCCCCTTGCCCATCTCTCCTGCCCTGCAACCCCAAAAACACCAAATGAGAAGCGCAACAGCTACAAAATGAACATCATTGTCAACTCTGCCCATCGGGAGATACGGTGTGTATGTGAGCAGCAAAAAAAAAAAAAAAGTGCTTTGACACGACATTTTGTTCATGTCATGTATTCTAAGAAACGTGTTCTTTCTAAAGCCCGTATCACACTGAGCGATGAATGTTTGAGATGCTAGCAATTGTTGATTTCACGACGGGGTTCCTCTGGGTTGGCAACACAATAAAACCTATTTGTCATGACTCGAGTCATGCACGAGTAATGTTTGGGTCTTGTCTCATGTCTGGGGCCACGCCTGGGTTTAGTTCGAGTAGAGTTGATGACCCGTTACGTGTCTGTTTTGGGTATTGATGTAACAGCATCCAGTTTCAACTAGTTTTAGGCTATATGATGTCTGGACTATATGACATCAAGGATCTTTTATGCTATATGATGTTTGT